>NC_134908.1:4302439-4344939 GCF_041734735.1 Babylonia areolata
TTTCCACGCAAGGAGTGTGAAATCATTTACTCACTGAGACTGACTGACTGACTCACAAATTTCCGTTTCAGAGACAGACAGACATAGCAGAGTGAGAGACCTGAGACAGAAACTCAGAAAGAACTAAATAACCTCAGGGATGATGTGTTCTACTGGCTACCTGACACTTGCGCGTACACACACACACGCGCACACACACGCACACACACACACACACACAACCTGTTGCTTTGAGTAAATACACCCCCACACACCAACCTATCCCTACCACCTCTTTATTTCCCAACCCCCCCCCCCCACAACCTGTTGCCCTGAGTAAATACACCCCCCACATGCCTACCTACCTACCCCTCACACCTCGTTCCCCCACCCTCTCCCCTCCTCATCCAACCCTCACCACCCTCCCTCCACTCTTCTCTCATCCAATGTTGTGAGGAACATATGTGAAATTGTCAACCTTCCCTCTCTCTCATCCACTGATCCACTGCTATGAGGGACACATGCCAAGCTGTTGTCATTCCTTCTCTACTTTCTGGCCTGACAATGTATATATCACGAGCAAATCAAACAGTCAACACTGACTGGCAAATCAAACAATTAACATTACGAGAGGGGCTGGGGAAGACTGCTGTTGTATGCTGATGCCCTTAAAAAAAAAAAAAAAAAAAAAAAAACTCTGTGCAAAAAACCTGACAGAAAATGTGTACCAAGGTTCAACGTAAGCATTGAAACATGAAGAAATTAATATCACTAAAAAGTGGGGAAATGACAACCAGAAGCTGGAGGTGATGATACTAAACAGACCTGTAGAAGGTATTATGATTTAAAAACTACTGAACCAGACTGCTGACCACAATCTTAACTTGACTAACCACTATAGTATAACAATCTTTCTTAGCATGACTAACCACGACAGTAATTGGTGTAACAGACTACTGACACATCTTAAGACTAAATTAGTATTAGAGCTTAACCACTGTAAAACAAGAGCACATATCATATTGTTGATGAATGAAGAAGAGGAGGAGGAGGGCAAAAATGCTGCAAAACCTATGGAGTTCTATTTTACAACTGAAAACAATCAATTAGGTTGGGGAAGTCTGCACAACAAGGCTGAACTCTCTGCTTCCTCTCATGACATCCCAGTGTCAGCCAGGCCCAAGAGACGCAGACACCAGCAGTGCTGGACAGGAAACTGTGGGTTGCTAGCAACACTCCCAACTTGACACATCCCGAGGCCCTGAAGTGGATGATTCTCAACTGTGCTTCCCCAGTCTTTCCATCTGACCCCACGGTACACTCAACGCTGAGTAGGGGGCCAGTCTTGCCCCTTCCCCCTCCCCTCCTTCCCTTCCCATCCACCTCTGATAAGATTTGAACCCATGTCCATGGCTGTATTATTTTATTCAGCAGGGCAGAACCAATGAGCTTTCTTGTTGGGGAGAAAAAGTCTTAAAAAAAAAAAAAAAAAAAAAAAAAAAAAGAAGAAGAAGAAGAAAAAAGAAGAAGAAATCTAATGCACGCTTAAGTGACTGCTTTCAGTTTGTTTACTTTGTTCTCAGGTGTACAACTGAAGGACGCTCTCAGCCTACTGTGCAATGCCTATCAAATGACAAAAGAAACTTAGAAAGACTTCTTTTTTCTCTCTATTTTTTGTGCAAATGCATGTCATAATGAGTAGTGTGTGTGTGTGTGTGTGTGTGTGTGTGTGTGAGAGAGAGTGCACGTGTTTTGTGTGTTTTATATGTGTGTGTGTGTGTGTGTGTGTGTGTGTGTGTGTGTGTGTGTGTGTGTGTGTGTGTGTGTTCACTCACATGCATAGTCAGTAGCAGTCAAGAGGTTAAACTTCAATAAAATAATAAAATGGAAAAACAAACAACAACGACAAAAAATAAATAAATAAATAAAATAAAATAAAATAAAATAAAGTTAACCCCTATCAGACAAAACAACTCATAAGCCCAGTTCACATCATGCCACAAACATCGGACAAGATTCCAAGGGCACTTAATGCAGGCAGTGAACTGAAGGCCAGCCCACAAAAAGTTAACACAAGAGCTCCAGTGACCAGGACTCTTGAGCATTGCCTTCCACAGCACCAAGAGGTCAGATACACACAAGAGTTCTAACTCTACACCCAGTAGATAACGACACACTGAAAGCCTCAAATCTCTAGACCTATCGACAGTGTTTCCCAACAGAGCTCTCCAGTGGTGTACAGCAAAACCTGCAGCAGATAACGACACACTTAGCTCAAAGTGCCAGACCTACAGTGGAACTCAACAGAGGTCTCCAGTGGTGTACAGCAAAACCTGCAGTCGATAATGACACACTGAACTCAAAGCGCCAGACCTTCTGACAGTGTTACGAAACAGAGGTCTCCAATGGCGGACAGTGAAAAACAGGTCTGGAAAACCCGGCTACATTAAAAAAAAAAAAAAGCCTCTGCAATTCCTGGAAACTGTCTGCAGGGCTGGAAATACCCACTGTAGTGGTGGGTATTTCTTTTTATGATTATTTTTTCAATTATTATTATTTTATTTTATTTTTATTATTGATTTTTATTTTTTATCAAAATTTTTTTTAACATTTTTTTTTATTACTATTATTATTTTTTTGTTTGTTTTTCTTCTCAAGGCCTGACTAAGCGCGTTGGGTTACGCTGCTGGTCAGGCATCTGCTTGGCTGATGTGGTGTAGCGTATATGGATTTGACCGAACGCAGTGACACCTCCTTGAGCTACTGATACTGATACTATACTGTCTGATTGTCTCGTCCTGGACGACATCTGTATGATAGTCCTGTCCGACTAATGACCATCAGAACATCAGTGGAGGCAACTGCAGTCCCAGACTATCTGGGACAGAATTTGATCATAGTGGAGCAAGTGTCTTGCCCAAGTCATGCATTGCATCCCCACTCTCTTGGCTGAGAGGGCTTTAGCTTTAGGAAAAGTGGTTTTGGGACAACACAAGATACTGTCTAGAAAAGTCAACTGCTAACCACACTGCCCTCCTCTACGTTTCACTTCGACAACCCCCAGTCCCACTGCTTCCTTTAAAAAAAAAAAAAAAAAAAAAAAAAAAAAAATTCTTTTTTAGAATCCCAATAGGGTGCAGTATCACTGTCAGAGTGGAAACAATAGATCTACTCCCAATATTTCTCCCTTTCAGACGGGTGCCACACAATGGAAGTGTGGTCAGAGCACTGGACTTTCTGAGAGTCCTGGGTTCAAATCTCATGCCTTTCACAACAATAAAAGAAAAGCATCACACTTACTTCTGTCCTGATTTAATGACAAATCGTTATTATTTCAAACATCATCAGCACCGATTTGCTTACTGTACAAATTATACTCACAACAATTTAAAGGGGTTCACTATGTTAGTATGCATAATATGTTCATCAACACTGATTACATACATTACATGTAAATTTTTAACAAATTATGTAATAAATATAATCTTTTTTTCCAGCACCAGAAACAAAAGTTTTGAACTGAAGGGATGAGAACAAAGACAAGTCTGTATATCTATAATTTATGAATCATACAAGACCAGCCTCGAAGATACTGAAAGGAGGATGCCAGAGGTAAGTGGAGATGCATGCTGAGGGAGAAAAAAAGCAAAATGTGTGTACAGTACAGTGTGTGTGTGTGTGTGTGTGTGTGTGTGTGCTGGGGGGGGGGGGGGGGGGATATATATCTGTGGGGTGGGGGTGGTGGCATTCACTTCCACATAATAAAAATCTTCTTTAAAAATAAATTACGGGAGGTGTGAAACTTTCAATGTTAATCAACTCCAACAGTATGCCTCCATCTTTCGAACGTGGCTGCTCGATCTTACATCTACACATTTCAAATTAAAAAATGCTAATGTCCGAAAATGGTACACCATATAATATGTGTAAAATCAACTTTTCAAAAGTTAAAGCTGGACCGAGTACAGACAAACTTCGGATGCTTCACTGAAAACAAAAAAAATTATATTGTGTGACGTTTACAGTCTTGCCTAAGGCGATATCGATGGTTTTCATGTTCTGTTCCGAATCAAACGGCTAGGCGGGAGAGCTCAAACTCAGCATGGTAACCAAAACAAGCCGTGTCCATTATTTAAACAAGTCAGCATGGACCACCGAACAAATCGATAGCCACGTAAAGGGGGGAAAGTAGAAGAAAAAAACAAACAAAAAACAATAAGACTCACCGAAACCCGTTCGGTGCTACAGCCGTTGCAGCGACTTGTTCGTCGTCTTCTCTCTTCGATGCCATTGTTGCTCATCGCCCTTTTTCAACGACTCTTTCAATTTGTCTGTCTCGCAACCGACTGGGAGCTAGGGAAAGCATCTGGCACTGCCTACACCCAACCCCCCTCCATATTTCTGCACTGTGACAGAGCCAGCCCCTCCGGATTCGTCCCGACGCAAAGTTTGGCCAAGTTTCCCGCACTCACTATTCCTTCACAAGATCGAATCACGGTGTGAGCCTTGATCTAGAACATATATCCTGCACTGTGGGGTTGTTTTCCACTGACGAACAGCAAGACACAGCAGTCAGGTTGCGATACACATTGACAAAGTGATCATCCTGATCTTCCGAAAAAAAAGGCAAGAGCAGAAGACTTGGCCACAGTGCTGTTGGCCTAAAAACGCGGAACGGACTTCGCACGCAGAACGACTGCGCCTGAGAAACTTCCAGCTGTGACTGTGAGGCACAGGCACATGAAGTTTTGTTAAAACTGTGACTCAGCATGTGATAATTCAGTGCCACACATAAAACGTAAGTAATAAAGGAGCTCCGTATCTCTGTTAAAAAAAAAAAGGAAAAGAATGTTGTTTCATGTGATGCATGGTAATATAAACAAGTCTTGTTTATGCTTGTCTGTTCTTATGCGTGTGTGTGTGTGTGTGTGTGTGTGTGTGTGTGTGTGTGGTGAGCGACAGAGAGGAATTGTGCTTAAAAATGAATTTGTTAAAAAAATAATGCTAAATCATGCTGCACAAATCTTTTTAAATGTGTGTGTGTGTTTCTATGCCTGCATGTTCCAACGTTCCTGTTCATATGTGTACACATGTGCATGCAAACACAAACACACACACACACACACAGGTAATACAACAGCTGACTGGCAATACATCACCAATTACTGTGATATAATTGAACCAAAGCCATGCATTTTACAATGTGCGTGCAAGATTTAAAAAAATATTTATATATATACATGCGCCTGTCACGGACAATCCCAAATTTTCAATGGAGTCAGAGCTGTATACTAGCATCTGTAATGTTTCAGATTTGTAATTAAGTCAGTACAAGCGACAATAACAATAGCAACAACAATAACAGCATAATACCAATACTAATAATCATAATACTACAAATAATAATCAAACAACATTAATAAAACCAATAATAATAACAATCATGATGTATCGGTGACTCATGTTTAACTTAGATTACTTATTAGTCATATCAGCAAAATACTTAAACCGTTTCTTGACCTTGAAAACTCTGATCACCTGTCAAAGTAAAAGATAAAAATATGGATGAGAATGTTTAAACAGACATTTAAATAATGCATCCAAAAACACACACATATATATGTATATATATATTTGTGTATGTGTGTGTGTGTGTGTGTGTGTGCATGCGCGCGTGTATGTATGTACGTGTGCGCGCACGCACACATGCGTGTGTGTGTCTTTTTCTTTCTTTTTGAAAAAAAAAAGCCTATATATAGCTTCTTCGTTTTTTGTGGGTTTTTTTTTCCTAACTGTCAACTCACTTGAGTTAATCTCACTTAATAACTCTTTTGCAGCAAGAGACGTTTCCCACAGTATGTGTTCCATTTCTGACAGACATTTATCCACTGGGACAGCCTCTGGGCCTCAGATTATCAGTGAACAATAGTGTTTACTGTATTGGTCCATAAACCTTTTTTTTATGGAATATGATCTGCGTGCACTGTCATTCATTGATGATATAATACCTCGAGGTGCATGCACGCATGCACACTCTCTCACGAAATATATATATATATATATATATATATATATATATACATATATATATATACACACACACACATATATATAATGTGTGTGTGTGTAAAGAGAGAGAGAGAGAGAGAGAGAGAGAGAGAGAGAGAGAGAGAGAGAGAGAGAGAATGAGAGAGAAAATGAACAAATGAACGAATGAATGAACGAACAAAATGATGTTTTTCCAGAGTATCGATGCTTTTTCCCCACCCACTCCTGGGGTACAAAATAAAAAAGAAATGCACAAAAATAAACAGAAAGAGAAAATTCATATTAGAAGAGAGGAAAAAAGTGAGAGGACAGTGGGGGTGGGGGTGGAGGGGGAGGCGAGAGTGGAGAGAGTAAAGAAGAAAAGATGAAATGAGAGAGAGAGAGAGAGAGAGAGAGAGAGAGAGAGAGAGAGACAGACAGACAGACAGACAGACAGACAGACAGACAGGCAGACAGATGGACAGACAAATAGACAGTGGAGAGAGAGAAGGGGGGCGGGAGTCAAAAGTTACATTACAACATTAAATTACAACAGAGAGAGAGACAGAGACAGAGACAGACAGACATCAAATTACAACAGAGAGACACAGAAACAGAGAGAGAGAGAGAGAGAGAGAGAGACAGACAGACAGACAGACAGACAATTTCAACAGAGAGACAGAGACAGACAGACATCAAATTACAACACAGAGAGAGAGAGAGAGAGAGAGAGAGAGAGAGAGAGAGACAGACAGACAGACAGACAGAGATCAAATTTCAACAGAGAGAGAGAGAGACAGAGACAGACAGACAGAGATCAAATTTCAACAGAGAGACAGAGAGAGAGAGAGAGAGAGAGAGAGAGAGAGAGAGAGAGACAGACAGACAGACAGACAGACAGACAGACCCCCTCTCCAGAAGAAACCCAATGGGTGAAAATTCGAGAGAAAGAAGGGAAGGGGGACAACTCTTTTCCTGCATGTTTTTTTTCAAAGAAAAAAAAAAGTGTGCCTCTGTCATATGCATGTTCTAAGAATTACAACAGCACAACGCACAATCAGGGAAGTTTTCATTCAACACTGTTACATCACTGAATGTTTCTGATGTGCATGTCAAGGTACGTAAAAATATATGTATCGTCACCGTCACTGACGGGCGCAATAGCCGAGTGGTTAAAGCGTTGGACTGTCAATCTGAGGGTCCCGGGTTCGAATCACGGTGACGACGCCTGGTGGGTAAAGGGTGGAGATTTTTACGATCTCCCAGGTCAACATATGTGCAGACCTGCAGGTGCCTGAACCCCCTTCGTGTGTATATGCAAGCAGAAGATCAAATACGCACGTTAAAGATCCTGTAATCCATGTCAGCGTTCGGTGGGTTATGGAAACAAGAACATACCCAGCATGCACACCCCTGAAAACGGAGTATGGCTGCCTACATGGCGGGGTAAAAACGGTCATACACGTAAAAGCCCACTCGTGTGCATTCGAGTGAACGCAGAAGAAGAAGAAGTCACCGTCACCGATCCCCCAGATTCCGAATCCTTTGGGGCGCCTTCGAAGCTTTGTCAACCACCTTTCTCGGCCGCTCTCAGGGTGTCTCTCAGCTCCATGCCTGTCCACTCTCGAATGTTGTCCTCCCATCTCTTCCTTTGTCTGCCTCTTCTTCTTCCTCCCCTCACTGTGCCTTGTAAGATTGTTTTAGCAAGACCAGAGGAGCGTGTGACATGACCAAACCACTTCAGTTTTCGTTGTCTGGCGAGTGTTTGAAGGTCAGTATAGGGCCCGATTTCATTGCGGATGCGTCTCTTGACTTCTTCATTCGTGATGTGGTCTTTGTATGAGATGCCTAAGAGTCTTCGGAAGCACCTCATTTCAACATATATATGTATACACTATGCTATTAAGTGTGCATGTGTCTGTATTATCATTGACTGCACCCCCCAAAAAAATAGAATATGGCTGCCTACATGGTGGGGTAAAAATGGTCGTGCACATACGATTGAACATGGGAGTTGCAGCCCATGAAGGAAGGAAAAGAAGTGATTAAAACTTGAAATGAACTAAAAAAAAAAGTGGAGTGATGGCCTAGAGGTAACGCGTCCACCTAGGAAGCGAAAGAATCTGAGCGCGCTGGTTTGAATCACGGCTCAGCCGCCGATATTTTCTACCCCCTCCACTACACCTTGAGTGGTGGTCTGGATGCTAGTCATTCGGATGAGACGATAAACCGAGGTTCCGTGTGCAGCACGCACTTAGCGAACAGAAAAGAACCCACGGCAACAAAAGGGTTGTTCCTGGCAAAATTATGTAGAAAAATCCACGTCAATAGAAAAAACAAATAAAACTGCACGCAGGAAAAAAAAAAAAAAAAGGGTGGCGCTGTAGTATAGCGACACGCTCTCCCTGGGGAGAGCAGCCCGAATTTCACACAGAGAAATCTGTTGTGATAAAAAGAAATACAAAATACAAACAATATGAAAATCAAAAACAAAACCAAACACATTCCTGGACATTTTGCTGTGCTTGTCATTGTGTGTTGTGGAGTGGGAGATATGTTATGCCTGCCTGCGTAAACATTAAACATTTGTGAGCTACATGTTCATTCACTTTAACCCTTTGCTTTTCCTGTCCAATCTGTGAGCTGAATACAAGAATATGCAGACTCGTTCGCACGCAGGGCCATTATTTTGTGTTTCTGTGTAAAGTCTGGCGAACATACACTGTTATTCGAGACGTTGTAATTTAACAGTTATATAATTTAACAATTTCGCAGTTACCTAAAAGACATTTATCTAACAGACGCAAACAGACACTGTTATCTAACGACTGCTGCTGTTATTTAAACAGAAGTTATTTCCTGACAAACTGTTGTACAAAGCTATTGATTATTTGTGATGGACTGTGGCTACTTGCTAAATGACCGTCACTGCCTTGCTTTTTATTTGTTACAAATTATTTTCTTCTTCTTCTTCTTCATTCGTGAGTTGCTATTCCCATGTTCAATTGCATGTAGGAGTGGGCTTTTATGTGTACGACTGTTTTTATCCTGCCATGTAGGCAGCCATACACTGTTTTGAGGGGGTACTGATTAATTAAAAACTGACTTTATTCTTTTTTACCATCCTTGTTATTCAAACTCTCTCACAGTCTAACTGTTATTCAAACTCTCTCACAGTCTAGCTTGTTATTCAAACTCGTTATTCAAACCCTCTCACAGTCTAGCTTGTTATTCAGACTCTCTCACAGTCTAGCTTGATATTTAGTCTCTCTCACATTATGGCTTGGTTCCCTGAACCTACATCATCATCACAGCATGAATTGGATAGGTCTTGGAACTGGAATTCTGATCCAATGTGTTCATCACCATGATGGGGGTTCTAGTCCCCCATTTTGCCATGGTGTTGTGTTGTGTTGTGCCCTTGGGAAAACACAAACTCCTTATTCAGACTCTCTCACAGTCTAGCTTGTTATGCAGGCTCTCTCACATTCTGGGTTGGTTCATCAAGTTTTTGCGCCTTATACATATTATTAGTAGTGGTAGTAGTTATTTTTTTTTATGTATTTATCTATTATTTATTCACCCCTTATTCATTTATTTATTTATTTTTTATAACTTAAAAAAAAAAAAAAAAATTATTTTATTTTATTTTTTCTCAAGGCCTAAGCGCGTTGGGTTACGCTGCTGGTCAGGCATCTGCGTGGCAGATGTGGTGTAGCATATATGGATTTGTCCAAACGCAGTGACTGAAACTGATACTGAAACTGAAACCTTGGGAAAAGGAAATTTACTTCCTTCGCTTCCCTCAGGTCTGAACGGGTACCTGGCTTCTGTTGCAAAAAAAGGTTCAAAGGGTAGATGGGGAGGGCTGGGGCCCTACCTTTCTATGTCAAACCTGTGTTTTACTATTGGTTGACTTATATCGAAGAGCCAATCAGAAAACCCGTAATATTCTGACGTCAGCAAACGTAGTACGAACATGACTGCGCCTTTTCACTGTGTTTTGTGCATGTGCTTTGGATAAAAAAGATCGATTTCAATATAAGTCAACCAATAGCAAAACACGACACAAGTGTTTACGTACTGCTCAACCGGTGGCTAGGCATTATGTCATTTTTCTCTACCACCGGTAAAGCAGTGGTCAGGCCACTCTTTTTATATCTGCCGTGACACATACCAATTATTTGCAAATTTTGGCTTAGGAGCTCAGGCAGAAGGGTTAAAATTGCTCAGGAACTCAGGGCTCAAAGGATTAAATTAAAGAAAAAAAAAAAAAAAAAAATCAGCTGATGAAATAAAATATTTCAGGTGCCTATGTTCAATCCACTTTACTTATTTTGCTCCACTTTCCCCCCAGTACTCAAGGACTGGTTCACTGGTGAAGATTCAAGGCCATTACACAGACACCATAGTTCATTGTTCCTGTGTGTGGCATGATACTGTCATGAGGCTTGGAGCATCATGGGATACTGTGACTGGACGTGTCCTATCGTACCGTGCTGTCAGCTTTTTTTCCGGACACATTCCTTGAAGTCACACATGTGTCATACATGCACACACACACACACACACACACACACACACAAACATACACATACACACATGCATGCACACATATTACACACACACACACACACACACACACAAAATCACTCACACACACACAAATCACCCACCCACCCACCAACTTGGCTCAAATCAAAACTGTGGACAGATACTAATTGAATGAACACACACACACATGTGTGCAAACCACATAAACACTGAGACAGACAGACAGACAGACAGAGAGAGAGAGAGAGAGAGAGAGAGAGAGAGAGAGAAAGAGAGGTGTCCAAACTGAAACACTGCATTATCACGGTTGATTTCATGGCTATAAACAGGCTATCCTTCATTTGTCAAACATACACACGCAGCAATCACACACACACACACACACACACACACACACACAACAACAACAACAACAACAACACACATACCACATTGTCTTGTTTCATGTTAACATGAACATATTAAATAACGAACATGCACAGACACACACACATGTGTGCGCACATGCACACACACAACATCAACAAATAACACCACACACACACACAAATGCACACAACATATTGTCTTGTTTCATGTTAACATGAATAGATGTTAAATGAAGATGAACACACATGCGCACACACACTCACTCTCACTCAACACATAAACTGTCATCTACACCACACCAGTGAACACACACACACACACACATGCACGCGCGCGCCCACTCACACACATACATGCACACACAGACACGAACACACACACACACACACATGGCCACTCACACACATACATGCACACACACTCCCATGTATGCATGCCCACTCACACACACGCTTGTACACACACATGAGGGCGCACACACACACACACAAACACACACTCACTCACACACACACACACACGCACACACAAACACACACAAAGAAAGAAAAACTCTCATCATGTGATGGGTGTGTGGGTCAGTGTGTCACAACTCATACACTTCTTCCACTTCACAACACTAGTCCCTTCACCTCAACAACACAACCCTTGGTCTGTCTGTCTGACGGGTGCAGTAGCCGAGTGGTTAAAGCGTTGGACTGTCAATCTGAGGGTCCCAGGTTCGAATCACGGTGACAGCGCCTGGTGGGTAAAGGGTGGAAATTTTTACGATCTCCCAGGTCAACATATGTGCAGACCTGCTAGTGCCTGAACCCCCTTCGTGTGTATATGCAAGCAGAAGATCAACTACGCACGTTAAAGATCCTGTAATCCATGTCAGCGTTCAGTGGGTTATGGAAACAAGAACATACCCAGCATGCACACCCCCGAAAACGGAGTATGGCTGCCCACATGGCGGGGTAAAAACGGTCATACACATAAAAGCCCGCTCGTGTGCATACGAGTGAACGCAGAAGAAGAAGAAGAAGGTCTGTCTGTCTGTCTGGCTGACTGTTTCTGATTCAGCCTCTGTTCTATCTGTCTCCCTCTGTCTGTGTCTCTTTCAGTCTGTCTCTTTGTCTCTCACAACCCCCCTCTCTCTGTCTCTCTCAATCCCTCTCTCTCTCTCACACACATTTTGTCTCTCACAATCACTCCCTTTATCTCTCTCTCTCTCTCTCTGAGACTGATTCTCTCTCTCTTTCGATCTTTGTTCTGGCTCTTTCTTATCTCTCTGTATCTCTCTTTCTCTCTGTATCTCTCACTCTATCGTGTATGAATCTCTCAAACGGATTTGAGATGTTACATAAACTCTGCATTATCAATGTATTCACACCTTAAGTAGGTAGTATTTGCTTTTCTACAGACAAAAGGGTTGGTCGATTACTGTACTTTGTTTACACCCCTTCAGTAGGGGCTATGGCCTGTCTGAAAAAATCATCTCTGCATCTCTGTCTCTTTCTTTCGATCTCTATTCCGCCTTTCTCTCTCTCTTATCTCTGTCTTTCTTTGTCTCTCACACACTCCCTCTCTCTCTCTTTCTCATAATCTCTGCTCTGTCTGTTTCTCTTATGTCTGTGTCTTTTTTGTGTTATCTGTCTCTCTCTTATCTCTGTCTCTTTCTTTGTCTCTCACTCTTTCTCATAATCTCTGCTCTGTCTGTTTCTCTTATGTCTGTGTCTTTTTTGTGTTGCCTCTCTCTCTCTTATCTCTGTCTCTTTCTTTGTCTCTCACTCTCTCTTTCTCATAATCTCTGCTCTCTCTGTCTCTCTTATGTCTGTGTCTTTTTTGTATTATCTGTCTCTCTCTTATCTCTCTCTCTTTGTCTCTCACTCTCTCTCTCTTTCTCATAATCTCTGCTCTGTCTGCCTCTCTTATGTCTGTGTCTTTTTTGTATTATCTGTCTCTCTCTTATCTCTCTCTCTTTTTCTTTGTCTCACACTATCTCTCTCACTCTTTCTCATAATCTCTGTCTGTCTCTCTTATGTCGGTCTCTTTTTGGTATTCTCTGTCTGTCTCTTATCTCTGTCTCTCTCTCTCTCTTTCTCTCTCTTTCTCATAATCTCTGCTCTGTCTGTCTCTCTTATGTCTGTGTCCTTTTTGTATTCTCTCTCTCTCTTATCTCTGTCTCTCTCTTTGTCTCTCACTCTCTCTCTCTCTCTCTCTCAAAATCTCTGCTCTGTCTGTCTCTCTTATGTCTGTGTCTTTTTTGTATTATCTGCATCTCTCTTATCTCTGTCTCTCTCTCTCTTTGTCTCTCTCTCTCTCTCTTTCATAATCTCTGCTCTGTCTGTCTCTCTTATGTCTGTGTCTTTTTTGTATTATCTGTCTCTCTCTTATCTCTGTCTCTCTTTGTCTCTTCCTCTTTCTCATAATCTGTGCTCTATGTGTGTGTGTGTGCGTGTGCGAGTGTATGTGTAAGTGTACGTGTGGGTGGGAGTGGTTGTTTGGGTATATGCATATACGTGTGTGCGTATGTGCATACATGTGTGTGTGTGTGTGTGTGTGTGTGTGTGTGTGTGTGTGTGTGTGTGTGTATCTGTTTGTGATATGCTGCTTTCAAACCTCTCAAAGTGATATGTAACACACGCGTGAGCGTATGTGCAAGTATGTGTGCGTATGTATCTGTGCGTGTGTGTGAGAAACAGACATACCCCCCCTCTCCCCCCCCCCCCCCCACACACACACAACAGATGAACACAGACAGTAGAATGCACAGACTGTAGGACAGTTCAAACATTTTGAGGCCACTCCCCTCTGAATAGTGTGACAAAAGTCTGTAACTACTGTGCAGGAGCCAGCTGCATTGCTCGGACGGAATAGCCTAGTAAGGTCGTAACTCACTAGTAACTGCGTGTCGTATGGAACTGACCAAAGGGGTACTTTGGTCAGTTCAACGTAGGTGTTTAGTCACGTGTAACTGTCCAAAAGTTAGAACCAAGCAATGCAACTGGCACCTGGACTTTTCCATTACAACGCAAGGAATAATTTTCCCTAACATTACATTTAATCTAATATAGATAATTCTAATACTAATGACGATAACGACGATGATGATGATGATGATGAAAATGATAAGATGGAGAAGAAGAAGAAGAAGAAGAAGAAATAAGGTGAAACAATGAGAAGAACAGTAAGAATAATATCATACACACTCACACACATACACCAGTGGGAAACTAACTTGTTACCCTGTCTGTTTTTTAATGGACAGACTGAACACACACTACACACACACACGCCACACACACACACACACACGCACACACTACACACACACACAAACTACACACAATACATATACACAACACAACACACACAGAGACTAGCCTGACACCCTCTGTGTTGTCCACTAACAAACTACTCTCTGGCTGATCCACCTCATCAAACTTTACACACACACACACACACATACACACATATGAACACACACACACGCATACACACACAAACAATACCTACACACACACACACACGCACACACACACAAACAATACCTACACACTCACACACACACACATACACACACACACACACAAATACACACACACACACAGACAAACCTGACGCCCTCTGTGTTGTTCACCAACAAACTGCTCTCTGGCTGATCCACTTCATCAAACTTTACACACACACACACACACACACATATGAACACACACACACAAACAATACCTACACACACACACACACACACGCACACACACAAACAATACCTACACACACACACACACACACACACACACACAGACAAACCTGACGCCCTCTGTGTTGTTCGCCAACAAACTGCTTTCTGGCTGATCCACTTCATCAAACTTCACGTCCTGCGACAAGGCGTCCAGAAACCTCTCTGGTACCTGGGACCCTGAAGTAAACATTGCACACACAATGTAAACACTGCACACACTGTAAACATCGCACATACTGTAAACACTGCACACACAGTAAACATTGCACACTCTGTAAACATCACACAAACTGTAAACATTGCACACAATGAAAACATTCCATGCACACATGTAAACATCACACAAACTGTAAACATTGCACACAATGAAAACATTCCATGCACACACTGTAAACATCCCACACAGCAGACACTGCACACACTGTAAACATCGCACACTGTAGACACAGCACACACTGTAAACATCGCACACAGCAGACACCGCACACACTGTAAACATCGCACGCTTTAGACACTGCACACAGTGAAAACATCACACATCACACATATTGGAGAGTGTCTTGCCCAAGTTAATCCCCACTCTCTTGGCCATGAGGGTTTTCGGACAGTCGGCGTTGGAGATGGTTCCCAAATGGCCCCCCAAGGCTGCAGCACTAAGGGCCAATGCAATTTTAACCTCCTAGTTCGAGAGTCATAGTCCTCCACAAAAGACTAACCTCTAAATGACTTCCCATTGCAACAGAGAAACCATTGATCCACCTCAATGGGTGTGAGGGGGGGGTTGTGTGGAGGGGGTAGGGATACGTCGCAGTCGTAGAACTCATCCTTGTCACGGAGGGGGCGCATGGATGGCTGAAGGGAGGGCCAGAGCAGGATTCGAACCCAGAAAATCATACTACACTACATACTCGCAGACAAACGTCTTAACCTTCGGCCACTTACCGTAGGAGTCATCATCGCAGTCGTAGAACTCATCCTCGTCGCGGAGGGAGCGCATGGACGGCTGTCTCTGCAGGGAGCGCTCCAGTTCGTGGTGCTCCGTCGCCAGGGCGTGGAGCGACTCCTGCAGCACACGGCTCTTCTCCTGCTGCTCCCTCAGTTGCACCTGTCTCACCTGGAACACAGGTGATCGTCGAGGTGAGTGCGGTGGTGAGGATGATGGTGAAAAGAAGAAGAAGAAGAATGAGAACATATATGATTATGATAATACAAGAAGAAGAAGAAGAAGAAGAAGAATGATAATCAGAACAGGAGAAGGAGCTGTTCCAGTCTCACCTGGAACACAGGTGATTGTCGAGGTGAGTGCGGTGGTGAGGATGATGGTGAAAAGAAGAAGAAGAATGAGAACATATATGATTATGATAATACAAGAAGAAGAAGAAGAAGAAGAAGAAGAAGAAAAAGAAGAAGAAGAAGAATGATAATCAGAACAGGAGGAGAAGGAGCTGTTCCAGTCTCACCTGGAACACAGGTGATCGTCGTGGTGATAGTGGCGGTGAGGATGATGGTGAAAAGAAGACGACGAAGAAGAAGAGAATGAGAACAATGGTTATGATAATAACAAGAAGAAGAAGAAGAAGAAGTAGAAGAATGATAATGAGGAACAGAAGGAGGAGGAGCTGTACCAGTCTCACCTGGAACACAGGTGATCATCGTGGTGAGTGGTGGTGAGGATGATGGTGAAAATGATAATAATAATGATAATAATAAAAATAATACCCATCCCCCCCTCCATACGACCCCCCTCACACCCATCACCCCCCCTCACACCCATCCCCCCTCACACTCACCTCTTCCATACGACCATCCTTATCCCTGTTCCCTCTCTACACAATCCCCCTTACCTCCACCTCCCTCCATAAACTCCCCTTATCCCTGTCCATACAACCCCCATTACACCCCCCCCCCCCCGTGACCCCCCCCCTCTGTCCATACAGACCCCCTTACCGCCACCCCATCCATACAATCCCCCTTACCTCACCTCCCTCCATAAACTTCCCTTATCCCCGTCCATACAACCCCCATTACACCCCCCCCCCCCTCTGTCCATACAGACCCCCTTACCGCCACCCCCTCCATACAATCCCCCTTACCCCACCTCCCTCCAAAAACTCCCCTTATCCCTGTCCATACAACCCCCATTACACCCCCCCCCTCCCCGTACAACTCCCCTTACCCCCACCCCGTCCATACAACACTCCCAACCCCCTCCACACAACCCCCCTCACACCCATGCCCCCATCACACTCACCTCTTCCATACGACCCTCCTTATCCCTGTTCCCTCTCTACACAATCCCCCTTACCTCCACCTCCCTCCATAAACTCCCCTTATCCCCGTCCATACAACCCCCATTACACACCCACCCCTTTCCATACAGACCCCCTTACCGCCACCCCCTCCATACAATCCCCCTTACCTCACCTCCCTCCATAAACTCCCCTTATCCCCGTCCATACAACCCCCATTACACCCCCCCCCCCCCCCTGTCCATACAGACCCCCTTACCGCCATCCCCTCCATACAATCCCCCTTACCTCACCTCCCTCCATAAACTCCCCCTATCCCCGTCCATACAACCCCCATTACACACCACACCCCCCTTCCCGTACAACTCCCCTCACCCCCACCCCCCTCCATACACCACGTTAACCCCACCCCCACTCCTTCCACACACCTCCCTTTACCTCCACCAATACAATGCCCTTAAACTCCCACCCCCCCCTTACCTCACAACCCTGCTCCCCCCCATCGATACACCCCCCCCACACACACACACACCCACCCCTCCATACAAACCACCCTTTCCCCCACACCCCCTCCATACAAAGCCCCCTTACCCCCACACCCCCCACTAACCACTGACCTCCTCCTGTTGGCTGAAGAGGGTCATGCAGTGTGACAGGGAGGAGCACATGTCGCGTGACGACTTGAGCAGCTCCGTCGCCTGGACCTGGATGCTGCGCAGGTACTCTGTGGTGGGGGTACACACACACACACACACACACACACACACACACACACACACACACACACACACACATACATACATACTCACACATACATACATATATACACACACATACATACATACACACACACACACACACACACACACACACACACACACACACACACACACACACACACCGAGGTGAACTTGGGTGCATAGGTACACACACACACACACAGACACACACACATACACACACACACACACACACACACACCGAGGTGAACTTGGGTGCATAGGTACACACACACACACACACACACACACACAGGTGAACTTGGGTGCATAGGTACACACACACACACACACACACACACACACACACACAGAGGTGTACTTGTGTGCATACATGTAAAAACACACACACACACATTGATGATGACAATTTTCAAGGACTAATGAAAAACAAATCCATGTACACTGACGACAACAACAATTTACAAGGACTAATGAAGAACAAATCCATGTACACTGATGACAACAATTTACAAGGACTAATGAAGAACAAATCCATGTACAATGACGACAATTTACAAGGACTAATGAAGAACAAATCCATGTACAATGACGACAATTTACAAGGACTAATGAAGAACAAATCCATGTACAATGACGACAATTTACAAGGACTAATGAAGAACAAATCCACGTACAATGACGACAATTTACAAGGACGAATGAAAAACGAATCCACGTACACTGACGACAACATCAATTTACAAGGACTAATGAAGAACAAATCCATGTACAATGACGATGATGACAATTTACAAAGACTTATGAAAAACAAATCCACATACGCTGATGATAATGATGAGAATTTACAAAGACTAATGAAAAATGAATCCACATACGCTGATGATGATGATGACAATTTACAAGGACTAGCGAAAAACGAATCCACGTACACTGACAAAGACAACAACAACAATTTCACAAGGACCGACCATGCTCCTGAGAGTGGATGTAGGCGGAGTTGTGTCCAGACTTGGTGGTGGTGGAGGTGGTGGAGGTGGGGGAGGGTCGGACGAAGTGCTCCAGAGTGTCCACTGTGTTCTGAAGCATCTGGATCTGCTTCTCCAGGATCTTCTGGTGGGCCTGAGCCGTCTGGGGAGGGGGGTAGGGGTGGGGGAGAGAAACACACACATACATGATGATGCTTCTTCTTCGTTCGTTTGGGGAGGGGGTGGGGGAGAGAAACACACACATATATGATGATTCTTCTTCTTCGTTCGTCTGGGGAGGGGGCTGTGGGGAGAGAAACACACACATACATGGTGATTCTTCTTCTTCGTTCGTCTGGGGAGGGGGCTGGGGGGAGAGAAACACACACATACATGGTGATTCTTCTTCTTCGTTCGTCTGGGGAGGGGGCTGGGGGGAGAGAAACACACACATACATGGTGATTCTTCTTCTTCGTTCGTCTGGGGAGGGGGCTGGGGGGAGAGAAACACACACATACATGGTGATTCTTCTTCTTCGTTCGTCTGGGGAGGGGGCTGGGGGGAGAGAAACACACACATACATGGTGATTCTTCTTCTTCGTTCGTCTGGGGAGGGGGCTGGGGGGAGAGAACCACACACATACATGGTGATTCTTCTTCTTCGTTCGTCTGGGGAGGGGGCTGGGGGGAGAGAAACACACACATACATGGTGATTCTTCTTCTTCGTTCGTCTGGGGAGGGGGCTGGGGGGAGAGAACCACACACATACATGGTGATTCTTCTTCTTCGTTCGTCTGGGGAGGGGGCTGGGGGGAGAGAACCACACACATACATGGTGATTCTTCTTCTTCGTTCGTCTGGGGAGGGGGCTGGGGGGAGAGAACCACACACATACATGGTGATTCTTCTTCTTCGTTCGTCTGGGGAGGGGGGCTGGGGGGAGAGAACCACACACATACATGGTGATTCTTCTTCTTCGTTCGTCTGGGGAGGGGGCTGGGGGGAGAGAAACACACACATACATGGTGATTCTTCTTCTTCGTTCGTCTGGGGAGGGGGCTGGGGGGAGAGAACCACACACATACATGGTGATTCTTCTTCTTCGTTCGTCTGGGGAGGGGGCTGGGGGGAGAGAACCACACACATACATGGTGATTCTTCTTCTTCGTTCGTCTGGGGAGGGGGCTGGGGGGAGAGAAACACACACATACATGGTGATTCTTCTTCTTCGTTCGTCTGGGGAGGGGGCTGGGGGGAGAGAAACACACACATACATGGTGATTCTTCTTCTTCGTTCGTCTGGGGAGGGGGCTGGGGGGAGAGAAACACACACATACATGGTGATTCTTCTTCTTCGTTCGTCTGGGGAGGGGGCTGGGGGGAGAGAAACACACACATACATGGTGATTCTTCTTCTTCGTTCGTCTGGGGAGGGGGCTGGGGGGAGAGAAACACACACATACATGGTGATTCTTCTTCTTCGTTCGTCTGGGGAGGGGGCTGGGGGGAGAGAAACACACACATACATGGTGATTCTTCTTCTTCGTTCGTCTGGGGAGGGGGCTGGGGGGAGAGAAACACACACATACATGGTGATTCTTCTTCTTCGTTCGTCTGGGGAGGGGGCTGGGGGGAGAGAACCACACACATACATGGTGATTCTTCTTCTTCGTTCGTCTGGGGAGGGGGCTGGGGGGAGAGAACCACACACATACATGGTGATTCTTCTTCTTCGTTCGTCTGGGGAGGGGGCTGGGGGGAGAGAACCACACACATACATGGTGATTCTTC
The DNA here is from genome assembly GCF_041734735.1 of Babylonia areolata. NCBI lineage: Eukaryota > Metazoa > Mollusca > Gastropoda > Neogastropoda > Buccinidae > Babylonia > Babylonia areolata. Next base: position 4,322,846 of record NC_134908.1, read on the forward strand.
TTCTTCGTTCGTCTGGGGAGGGGGCTGGGGGGAGAGAAACACACACATACATGGTGATTCTTCTTCTTCGTTCGTCTGGGGAGGGGGCTGGGGGGAGAGAAGCACACACATACATGGTGATTCTTCTTCTTCGTTCGTCTGGGGAGGGGGCTGGGGGGAGAGAAACACACACATACATGGTGATTCTTCTTCTTCGTTCGTCTGGGGAGGGGGCTGGGGGGAGAGAACCACACACATACATGGTGATTCTTCTTCTTCGTTCGTCTGGGGAGGGGGCTGGGGGGAGAGAACCACACACATACATGGTGATTCTTCTTCTTCGTTCGTCTGGGGAGGGGGCTGGGGGGAGAGAACCACACACATACATGGTGATTCTTCTTCTTCGTTCGTCTGGGAGGGGGCTGGGGGGAGAGAAACACACACATACATGGTGATTCTTCTTCTTCGTTCGTCTGGGGAGGGGGCTGGGGGGAGAGAAACACACACATACATGGTGATTCTTCTTCTTCGTTCGTCTGGGGAGGGGGCTGGGGGGAGAGAAACACACACATACATGGTGATTCTTCTTCTTCGTTCGTCTGGGGAAGGGGCTGTGGGGAGAGAAACACACACATACATGGTGATTCTTCTTCTTCGTTCGTCTGGGGAGGGGGCTGTGGGGAGAGAAACACACACATACATGGTGATTCTTCTTCTTCGTTCGTCTGGGGAGGGGGCTGGGGGGAGAGAAGCACACACATACATGGTGATTCTTCTTCTTCGTTCGTCTGGGGAGGGGGCTGGGGGGAGAGAAGCACACACATACATGGTGATTCTTCTTCTTCGTTCGTCTGGGGAGGGGGCTGGGGGGAGAGAAGCACACACATACATGGTGATTCTTCTTCTTCGTTCGTCTGGGGAGGGGGCTGGGGGGAGAGAAGCACACACATACATGGTGATTCTTCTTCTTCGTTCGTCTGGGGAGGGGGCTGGGGGGAGAGAAGCACACACATACATGGTGATTCTTCTTCTTCGTTCGTCTGGGGAGGGGGCTGGGGGAGAGAAACACACACATACATGGTGATTCTTCTTCTTCGTTCGTCTGGGGAGGGGGCTGGGGGGAGAGAAACACACACATACATGGTGATTCTTCTTCTTCGTTCGTCTGGGGAGGGGGCTGGGGGGAGAGAAGCACACACATACATGGTGATTCTTCTTCTTCGTTCGTCTGGGGAGGGGGCTGGGGGGAGAGAAACACACACATACATGGTGATTCTTCTTCTTCGTTCGTCTGGGGAGGGGGCTGGGGGGAGAGAAACACACACATACATGGTGATTCTTCTTCTTCGTTCGTCTGGGGAGGGGGCTGGGGGGAGAGAAGCACACACATACATGGTGATTCTTCTTCTTCGTTCGTCTGGGGAGGGGGCTGGGGGGAGAGAAACACACACATACATGGTGATTCTTCTTCTTCGTTCGTCTGGGGAGGGGGCTGGGGGGAGAGAAACACACACATACATGGTGATTCTTCTTCTTCGTTCGTCTGGGGAGGGGGCTGGGGGGAGAGAAACACACACATACATGGTGATTCTTCTTCTTCGTTCGTCTGGGGAGGGGGCTGGGGGGAGAGAAACACACACATACATGGTGATTCTTCTTCTTCGTTCGTCTGGGGAGGGGGCTGGGGGGAGAGAAGCACACACATACATGGTGATTCTTCTTCTTCGTTCGTCTGGGGAGGGGGCTGGGGGGAGAGAAACACACACATACATGGTGATTCTTCTTCTTCGTTCGTCTGGGGAGGGGGCTGGGGGGAGAGAAACACACACATACATGGTGATTCTTCTTCTTCGTTCGTCTGGGGAGGGGGCTGGGGGGAGAGAAACACACACATACATGGTGATTCTTCTTCTTCGTTCGTCTGGGGAGGGGGCTGGGGGAGAGAAACACACACATACATGGTGATTCTTCTTCTTCGTTCGTCTGGGGAGGGGGCTGGGGGGAGAGAAACACACACATACATGGTGATTCTTCTTCTTCGTTCGTCTGGGGAGGGGGCTGGGGGGAGAGAAACACACACATACATGGTGATTCTTCTCTTCGTTCGTCTGGGGAGGGGGCTGGGGGGAGAGAAACACACACATACATGGTGATTCTTCTTCTTCGTTCGTCTGGGGAGGGGGCTGGGGGGAGAGAAACACACACATACATGGTGATTCTTCTTCTTCGTTCGTCTGGGGAGGGGGCTGGGGGGAGAGAAACACACACATACATGGTGATTCTTCTTCTTCGTTCGTCTGGGGAGGGGGCTGGGGGGAGAGAAACACACACATACATGGTGATTCTTCTTCTTCGTTCGTCTGGGGAGGGGGCTGGGGGGAGAGAAACACACACATACATGGTGATTCTTCTTCTTCGTTCGTCTGGGGAGGGGGCTGGGGGGAGAGAAACACACACATACATGGTGATTCTTCTTCTTCGTTCGTCTGGGGAGGGGGCTGGGGGGAGAGAAACACACACATACATGGTGATTCTTCTTCTTCGTTCGTCTGGGGAGGGGGCTGGGGGGAGAGAAACACACACATACATGGTGATTCTTCTTCTTCGTTCGTCTGGGGAGGGGGCTGGGGGGAGAGAAACACACACATACATGGTGATTCTTCTTCTTCGTTCGTCTGGGGAGGGGGCTGGGGGGAGAGAAACACACACATACATGGTGATTCTTCTTCTTCGTTCGTCTGGGGAGGGGGCTGGGGGGAGAGAAACACACACATACATGGTGATTCTTCTTCTTCGTTCGTCTGGGGAGGGGGCTGGGGGGAGAGAAACACACACATACATGGTGATTCTTCTTCTTCGTTCGTCTGGGGAGGGGGCTGGGGGGAGAGAAACACACACATACATGGTGATTCTTCTTCTTCGTTCGTCTGGGGAGGGGGCTGGGGGGAGAGAACCACACACATACATGGTGATTCTTCTTCTTCGTTCGTCTGGGGAGGGGGCTGGGGGGAGAGAAACACACACATACATGGTGATTCTTCTTCTTCGTTCGTCTGGGGAGGGGGCTGGGGGGAGAGAAACACACACATACATGGTGATTCTTCTTCTTCGTTCGTCTGGGGAGGGGGCTGGGGGGAGAGAAACACACACATACATGGTGATTCTTCTTCTTCGTTCGTCTGGGGAGGGGGCTGGGGGGAGAGAAACACACACATACATGGTGATTCTTCTTCTTCGTTCGTCTGGGGAGGGGGCTGGGGGGAGAGAAACACACACATACATGGTGATTCTTCTTCTTCGTTCGTCTGGGGAGGGGGCTGGGGGGAGAGAAACACACACATACATGGTGATTCTTCTTCTTCGTTCGTCTGGGGAGGGGGCTGGGGGGAGAGAAACACACACATACATGGTGATTCTTCTTCTTCGTTCGTCTGGGGAGGGGGCTGGGGGGAGAGAAACACACACATACATGGTGATTCTTCTTCTTCGTTCGTCTGGGGAGGGGGCTGGGGGGAGAGAAACACACACATACATGGTGATTCTTCTTCTTCGTTCGTCTGGGGAGGGGGCTGGGGGGAGAGAAACACACACATACATGGTGATTCTTCTTCTTCGTTCGTCTGGGGAGGGGGCTGGGGGGAGAGAAACACACACATACATGGTGATTCTTCTTCTTCGTTCGTCTGGGGAGGGGGCTGGGGGGAGAGAAACACACACATACATGGTGATTCTTCTTCTTCGTTCGTCTGGGGAGGGGGCTGGGGGGAGAGAAACACACACATACATGGTGATTCTTCTTCTTCGTTCGTCTGGGGAGGGGGCTGGGGGAGAGAAACACACACATACATGGTGATTCTTCTTCTTCGTTCGTCTGGGGAGGGGGCTGGGGGGAGAGAAAGCACACACATACATGGTGATTCTTCTTCTTCGTTCGTCTGGGGAGGGGGCTGGGGGGAGAGAAACACACACATACATGGTGATTCTTCTTCTTCGTTCGTCTGGGGAGGGGGCTGGGGGGAGAGAAACACACACATACATGGTGATTCTTCTTCTTCGTTCGTCTGGGGAGGGGGCTGGGGGGAGAGAAGCACACACATACATGGTGATTCTTCTTCTTCGTTCGTCTGGGGAGGGGGCTGGGGGGAGAGAAACACACACATACATGGTGATTCTTCTTCTTCGTTCGTCTGGGGAGGGGGCTGGGGGGAGAGAAACACACACATACATGGTGATTCTTCTTCTTCGTTCGTCTGGGGAGGGGGCTGGGGGGAGAGAAACACACACATACATGGTGATTCTTCTTCTTCGTTCGTCTGGGGAGGGGGCTGGGGGGAGAGAAACACACACATACATGGTGATTCTTCTTCTTCGTTCGTCTGGGGAGGGGGCTGGGGGGAGAGAAACACACACATACATGGTGATTCTTCTTCTTCGTTCGTCTGGGGAGGGGGCTGGGGGGAGAGAAACACACACATACATGGTGATTCTTCTTCTTCGTTCGTCTGGGGAGGGGGCTGGGGGGAGAGAAACACACACATACATGGTGATTCTTCTTCTTCGTTCGTCTGGGGAGGGGGCTGGGGGGAGAGAAACACACACATACATGGTGATTCTTCTTCTTCGTTCGTCTGGGGAGGGGGCTGGGGGAGAGAAACACACACATACATGGTGATTCTTCTTCGTTCGTCTGGGGAGGGGGCTGGGGGGAGAGAAACACACACATACATGGTGATTCTTCTTCTTCGTTCGTCTGGGGAGGGGGCTGGGGGGAGAGAAACACACACATACATGGTGATTCTTCTTCTTCGTTCGTCTGGGGAGGGGGCTGGGGGGAGAGAAACACACACATACATGGTGATTCTTCTTCTTCGTTCGTCTGGGGAGGGGGCTGGGGGGAGAGAACACACACATACATGGTGATTCTTCTTCTTCGTTCGTCTGGGGAGGGGGCTGGGGGGAGAGAAGCACACACATACATGGTGATTCTTCTTCTTCGTTGTCTGGGGAGGGGGCTGGGGGGAGAGAAACACACACATACATGGTGATTCTTCTTCTTCGTTTGTCTGGGGAGGGGGCTGGGGGGAGAGAAACACACACATACATGGTGATTCTTCTTCTTCGTTTGTCTGGGGAGGGGGCTGGGGGGAGAGAAACACACACATACATGGTGATTCTTCTTCTTCGTTCGTCTGGGGAGGGGGCTGGGGGGAGAGAAACACACACATACATGGTGATTCTTCTTCTTCGTTTGTCTGGGGAGGGGGCTGGGGGGAGAGAAACACACACATACATGGTGATTCTTCTTCTTCGTTTGTCTGGGGAGGGGGCTGGGGGGAGAGAAACACACACATACATGGTGATTCTTCTTCTTCATTCGTCTGGGGAGGGGGTGGGGGAGAGAAACACACACATACATGGTGATTCTTCTTCGTTCGTCTGGGGAGGGGGCTGGGGGGAGAGAAACACACACATACATGGTGATTCTTCTTCTTCATTCGTCTGGGGAGGGGGCTGGGGGGAGAGAAGCACACACATACATGGTGATTCTTCTTCTTCATTCGTCTGGGGAGGGGGTGGGGGAGAGAAACACACACATACATGGTGATTCTTCTTCGTTCGTCTGGGGAGGGGGCTGGGGGGAGAGAAACACACACATACATAATACACGAGGTGTGCATACTGGGTATGTTATTGTTTCCATAACCAACCGAATGCCGACATGGATTCCACGACCTTTAACGTGCATATTTGATCTCCTGCTTGTGTATACACACAAAGGGGGTTCAGGCACTAGCAGGTCTGCACATATGTTGACCTGGGAGATTGGTAATAATCTCCATCCTTTACCCACCAGGCGCCGTTACCGAGATTCGAACCTGGGACCCTTAGACTGAAAGTCCACCACTTTAACCACTCCGCTATTGCACCCATCACATGATGATGATGATATGGATACTTATATGGCGCAATAGCCGAGTGGTTAAAATGTTGGACTGTCAATCCCGGGTTCGAATCTCGGTAACAGTGCCTGGTGGGTAAATGGTGGAGATTTTTCCAATCTCTATGCCTACATGGCGTGTTATGAAACAGTCATACACGTAAAAGCCCACTCGTGTACATACAAGTGAACGTGGGAGTTGCAGCCCAAGAACGAAGAAGAAGAAGAATATAGCACCTATCCTTGGTCGGAGACCAAGCTCTAAGCGCTTTACAAACAGGGAGTCATTAGTACAACAGGCTGCCAACCTGGGTAGAGCCGACTGATGGCTGCCATTTGGGCGCTCATCATTCGTTTCCTGTGTCATTCAGTCAGGTTTCAGACACACACACATACACACTCATACAGACAGGAAAATGTATGATAGTCAGTTCTGCCCAACTATAACCACCAGAGCAGCAGAGAAGGTAACTGCTGTCCTGAATATCAGGGTGAGAAGTTAATTTCAGTGGAGAACGTCTTGCCCAAGATACATCCCCACTCTCTCGACCAAGAGGGTTTTACGACAGTCAATGTTGGGATGGTTCCCAAAAGTCAACTAGCCCCCCAAGGCTGCATTACTAAGAGCCAGTGCAATCTTGCCTCCAAGTTATAGAGTCGTAGTCCTTCACAAACGACAAAACTGTAAGTTTCAGTTTCAGTTTCTCAAGAAGGCGTCACTGCGTTTGGACTAATCCATATATGCTACACCACATCTGCTAAGCAGATCCCTAACCAGCAGCATAACCCAACACGCTTTGTCAGGCCTTGAGTGCATGCATGTAAATTTGTGTACCTATCAGAGTGGGTTTCTACAATCTGCCAAAGGACAACACTCGTTGCCATGGGTTCTTTTTCAGCACATGCTGTATAAGGGACCTCAAATGACCAGACGCTCTGTTTGACTTTTCCAATCAAGCTTGGGAGAAAGGGCGAGAGCGGGATTCAAACCCACACCCTCATGGACTCTCTGTATTGGGAGCTGAGCGTCTTAACCATTCTGCCGCCTTCCGCACCCCCCTCCCCACAGACACGCAGGCAGACAATGCAATGCAAGAAGAATGGAGGAGAAGAAGCAACAGAGTCAGAGATCTTTCTCTGCTCAGGCCAAGTCAGTGTGGAACAAACTGCCAGAATAAATGTAACATTCTGTCGCACTGAGAGCGAGATTCGAACCCACACCCTCACGGACTCTCTGCATTGGCAGCTGAGCGTCTTAACCATTCTGCCGCCTTCCGCACCCCCCTCCCCACAGACACGCAGGCAGACAATGCAATGCAAGAAGAATGGAGGAGAAGAAGCAACAGAGTCAGAGATCTTTCTCTGCTCAGGCCTAGTCAGTGTGGAACAAACTGCCAGAATAAATGTGACATTCTGTCGCACTGATTTCTTTTTCTAAGTCTGCCCTGAAAACACATGGAGACATATAATTTGACAAAAAACAACAACGCCAGAGAATCGACAGACAGACAGACAGAAAATACGAAAAAACCTAGCCGTCTGAAGAGCACAGAAACAGGAGTCATGATGGCTGCCAGAAAAAGAGGGTGCTAGTCAGCAGGACAAAGGAGAGGTTACCTACTTCCGGGAGGTTATTGGCCGTAGCTACTTTCGTTTTCTCCGCATAGGCGGATAGTAGTTTGCACAGGACAGGAATGTCAGACCCCTGCCGGAGTCTGCACTAGTGAGTCAAGGTTAAGTATGTGTAATTAAACACATCTTTTCCAACAACAGTAATTTTCGAGTGCTGGTCTTGGTATGAACTGGGTCCAAATGCATGCTTTACTGTGGGGAAGGCACTTGCCATTCTGTGTGTCACGGGGTGCTCTCAAACTCACCTGAAGAGAATCTTGCATGGTTCCCAAAGGCATGAACTCCTCGTCTTCGTCCTTCAGTTTCTCCCCCTGGTGCGTGTAGTGGGTGCTGAAGGCGATGTGTTCGTTTAACGCATTGACCCATTTCTGCACGCATGTAACACATTGATCCGTTATGTGACAAAACACACACACTCCTCAACATATCAACCTATACCTATTTTAACAATACCACAAAATAGATTCAAGCATATTCAAACATCCATTCATAACAATCCCCCCCACCCCACCCCACCCCACCACACACAATTATTCCCCGCACTCCTGTCTAAAACCACTTTAGTCAACAGACGTTAAAATAAATGACCAACCAACACACACACACATTCCCCTCCACCTCACCCCACCACCCAATCCCCTCACCACACACACACCCTTCTCCTCACACCCTCAACACACACATACCTGTCGATGCAGGTGAGCCTCAGAGGACGGCTCAAGGGAAACGGTGTGAACGACGCCATCAGAGAAGAAAATCCTTATCTCCAGCGGTGCTGCCTCTGACACCTGAAGCAAAGAACCCCATGAAATAATGTCAACCCTGATGCAAAGAACCCCATGAAAAAATGTGACACCAGCACAAAGAACCCCATGAAAAAATGTGACACCAGCGCAAAGAACCCCATGAAAAATGTGACACCTGATGAAAAGAACCCCATGAAAAAATGTGACACCTGACACAAAGAACCCCATGAAAAAATGTGACAACTGACGCAGACGCAAAGAACCCCATGAAAAATGTGACGCCTGGCGCAAAGAACCCGGAAAAATGTGACGCCTGGTGCAAAGAACCCCACAAAAAAACGTGACACCTGGCGCAAAGAACCCCACAAAAAAAACGTGACACCTGGCGCAAAGAACCCCATGGAAAAAATGTGACACCTGGCGCAAAGAACCCCATGAAAAAACGTGACACCTGACGCAAAGAACCCCATGAAAAAACGTGACACCTGAAGCAAAGAACCCCATGAAAAACTGTGACACCTGACGCAAAGAACCCCATGAAAAAACGTAACACGTGAAGCAAAGAACCCCATGAAAATATGTCATCCCTTAACCTCTGATGAGGCGTGTGGGAGGACACGCAGTCAAAACACAGGCGTTCTTTTGTGTGTGTGTGTGTGTGTGTGTGTGTGTACCAAAATTTGTAAAGACATATTTACAGAATAGGCACTATACAAATTCTACTTCTTAACATTATTAATGGTATCGCTTTCCTAACTCATCTATTGATCTAATGACAAGAAATTCTCCTTCAATTCCTACTTCAGCCACTTCTCTCAAACGAGCAAACACACACACAAAAACCCAACCCCCCCCCCCACCCCCATAAAAAGACAAAGGGATATAAGACACCACATGAACAAAGGGAATTAAGGCACCATTAACACGAAAAAAAAGAAAAAATCAAATACATAAACACGAACAAAGGGAAATAAAACACACATACACAAACACACACATGAATAAAGGGAAATAAATCACACACACATGGAAACAGAAATGCAAACAACATGAAACAGAAATGCAAACAAACATGAACGAGAAGGAGAAATAACACTTAGACGAAGGGAAATTAATCGAACACACACACACACACACTCACACACAAAAACCAAGGAAAATAAATCAGCACCACCTCACCCATAAAAAAAAAGAGAGATATAAAACACCACATGAACATGAACGAAGGGAATTAAGACACCATTAACACACAAAAAAAGAAAAATCAATTACATAAACATGAACAAAGGGAAATAAAACACACAGACACACACACACGCACAAAAGAATAAAGGGAAATAAATCACACACACACACACACACATGGAAATAAAACATGCAAACTAACATGAACAAAGAGGAATAAAGATGAATAAAGGGGAATAAATCTCACACAGGGATCATAAAAATTGGGGGAAATAACACATGAACAAAGGGAAACAAATCACACACACACACACACACACACACATACACAGAAACCAAGGGAAATAAATCACACACACACACACACTAAAAATCAAGGTAAAGAAAGCACACACACACACAAACTAAAGGAAATAAATCACACACACACTAAAAACAAAAAACAAGGGAAATAAATTACACACACACACACACACACACCAAGGGAAACAAATCACCACCACCTCACCCACAAATGCACCAAGGGAAATAAATCACACACACACACACTAAAAATCAAGGTAAAGAAAGCACACACACACACAAACCAAAGGAAATAAATCACACACACACTAAAAAAAAAAAAAAAAAACAAGGGAAATAAATCACACACACACACACCAAGGGAAACAAATCACCACCACCTCGGCGGTCTCCACTCTGGGAGAGACGCTCACTCAGTCTGGCTCCGCGACTAAGCCATTATTGTCGTTAGTATGGGGCTTAGTAGGTGGTGTCCTAAGTACGTTAAAACAGAACAGGCACCACTGAACACCACCAAAGTGACTCAGCAGCAGTGCAGGGTCTCCTCTGGTGTGTGGCCTCCAGGCGACCTAGCATCAATGGTTCCCTGTGGACTGCTGACGCTGGAACTGCGACGGATGAACCCGAGTGTGGCCGTGTATGGGGGAATCTAAATGAGCGGCGTTGGATTAATGCCACTGAAACGGCGCAGATAATGAGGCAGCAAAAAAAAAAAAAAAAAAAAAAAAAAAAAAAAAAAAAAAATCACCACCACCTCACCCACAAGTGCGCCTCGTCCAGGTACTTCATCCCCTTTCGCTTGGACCCAGTGCTGGCGTCCCCCCGCGTGTGGAAGTACGACAGCACCCCCCTCTCCAGCACCACCCACACGTTCTTGAAGCCCACAAACCGTGACTTCTGAAAGGAAAAGACACGGCTGACTGAGTGACTGATTAATATGTTAATTAGCTGATTCATTTATTAATCAGTTAGTTGCAAGTATGGCAACATGCCCCTCTACAGCACCACCCACACGTCCTTGAAACCCACAAACCGTGACTTCTGAAAGGAAAAGACATGGCTGACTGATTAATTTGTTAATTAGCTGACTCATTTATTAATCAGTTAGTTGCAAGTATGGCTGACTGAGTGACTGATTAATTTGTTAAATAGTTGATTCATTTATTAATCAGTTAGTTGCAAGTATGGCAACACCCCCCTCTCCAACAGCACCCACACGTTCTTGAAGCCCACAAACTGCGACTTCTGAACGGAAAGGATATGGCTGACTGAGTAGTCAATTACTCGGTTGGTTAGCTGATTGATCAATCAATTAATTCATCGGAATTACAACAACACACCCCTTTCCAACACCACCCACACATTCTTGAAGCCTACAAACCGTGAACTTTTGAAACCAAAAGACAGGTACTGTATTACTCTTTTTGTCGCAACAGATTTCTAAGGCTGCTCTCCCCAAGGACAGTGCGTCCCTTCAATAAGAGTGAAACACGTAAACCGCGACTTCTGAAAGGAAAAGACACCGTTGACTGAGTGGTTAACTACTTGGCTGGATAGTTGATTCATTTGTTAATCAATTAGTTATAAGTACAACAACACACACCTCTCCAGCACCACCCACACGTTCTTGAAGCCTACAAATCATGACTTCTGAAAGGAAAAGACTTGGCTGACTGAACTTGGTTGGTTAGTTGATTTGATTTATTATTCAGTTAGCTGGAAGCGTGTGGAGTGTTAACCTTGTGGCAACACGTCCATCTATGAAGCGAGAGAATCTGAGCGCACTGGTTCGAATCCCAGTAACCGGTATTTTCTCCCCCTCCACTTGACCTTGAGTGGTGGTCTGGACACTAGTATTTTGGATGAGATGATAAACCAAGGTCCGGTGTGCAGCATGCACACAGCACATGTAAAAGAATCTGTGGCAACAAAAGGGTTGTCCCTGGCAAAATTCTGTAGAAAAGTCCACTGCGACAGGAAACCAAACAAAACTGCAAGCAGAAAAAAAAAGAAAAAAAAAAGGGTTGCGCTCTCAGTGTAGCGATGCGCACTTCCTTGGGAGAGCAGCCCAAATTTCACACAGAGAAATCTGTTGTGACAAAAGAGTAATACAATACAACACCCCCCTCTACGGCACCACAACACACTCCTGAGACCTACAATCTGTGACTTCTGAATGGAAAAGATATATGACACCGTTCTGCAAGCCACAAACTGTGACTTCTGAAAAATGACATATAACACCTTTTTGAAACCAAAAGACATGGTTGAAGTGGATAATTACTTGGTTGGCTGGTTGATCGATTAATCAATCAATTAGTTGGAAGAATGTCAACACCCCCCTTTTTTGCATTACCCTCATGCTCACCATATTCACCACCTTCATTGTTATAATTACTATGATTATTACCATTTGTATTTATACTTACATAGCACCTATCTTCCGTCAGAGGCAAAGCTCTAGGTGCTTAACAAACTGGGAGGCCATTTGCACAACATATGCATGTGAGACAGCGTCTATGTATCCATGAAAATGCTTGCACACAATTGCATGTTTTCATGCATGTGTGTGTAAGTGAATGTATGCCTGCATGTCTGTGTGTGTATGCATACAAGTGCTTTTATTGTTGTTTGCTGTGTGTGTGTGTGTGCGTGTGTGCGCGCGTGCGTGCATGTGTGTGTATCTGTGCGTTTGTGTGTGTGTGTGTGTGTATGTGTGTACATGTGGGTAAGATATCTTAACATTTATCATTACAGCACAAAGAATCACAAACCAACCACAAAACCCATGACCTTCAAACCAACTAGTGGAGCGGAGTGGAGTGATGGCCTAGAGGTAACGCGTCCGCCTAGGAAGCAAGAGAATCTAAGCACGCTGGTTTAAATCATGGATCAGCTGCCGATATTTTCTCCCCCTCAACTAGACCTTGAGTGGTGGTCTGGACGCTAGTCATTTGGATGAGACAATAAACCAAGGTCCCATATGCAGCATGCACTTAGCGCACGTAGAAGAACCCACGGCAACAAAAGGGTTGTTCCTGGCAAAATTATGCAGAAAAATCCACTTCGATCAGAAAAACAAATAAAACTGCACGCAGGAAAAAATACAAAAAAATGGGTGGCGCTGTAGTGTAGTGACGTGCTCTCCCTGGGGAGAGCAGCCCGAATTTCACACAGAGAAATCTGTTGCGATAAAAAGAAATACAAATACAAATACAACTAATCACAACACCCATACCTTCAGCATGGCGCCCTCAAACCTCTGCGGATGAAGTCGGAGCGTTTTGATTGGCTGCACACCCAGCACCTGCCGCATCTGTGAGCTGCTGGCCACATCGGAGGCCGTCTGACCTGCACACATCATGCCCACATCATGTCACCCATGGCACTGCTTACTGTCACCATTATTATTATAACTTTTTCCCCCTATATTCTATTTTATGTCATTTATCTATTTATTTATTCATTCTATCATATATATATATATATTTGTGTGCGTGCGTGTGTGTGTGTGTGTTTTGTTTTGTTTGTTTTCTTTACTATTTCAATTTATCAATTCGTTAATTCAATTATTTATCTATTCATTCATTTCCTATATTTCATTTTAGGTCACTTATTTATCTGTTTATTTAACTATTCTAATTTATTCTATCTTTTATTTTTGTTTTTATTTACCACTTTACAACTTTAATCTATCAATTCATTAATTCAGTTGCTTATCTACATATTTCCCGTCATATTTTGTGATTTCTTCATCCATCTATTATTTATTCATTCTAAGTGATCTTATTTCTTAATTCTGTTTTTATCTACTATCTTGATTTAACATTTCATTAATTCAATTACTCATCTATTCATTTCCTTTTGTATCTTATTTTACTTCATTTCTTTTTCATTTTCCATCAAGGCCTGACTAGGATGGTCAGGCATCTGCTCAGCAGATGTGGTGTAGCGTATATGGATTTGTCTGAACGCACGCAGTGATGCCCCCTTCAGTAACTGAACTGAACTGAACATCATGAACAACAAGACTTCTTCTTCTTCTTCTTCTGCGTTCACTCGTATGCACACGAGTGGGCTTTTACGTGTATGACCGTTTTTACCCCGCCATGTAGGCAGCCATACTCCGTTTTCGGGGGTGTGCGTGCTGGGTATGTTCTTGTTTCCATAACCCACCGAACGCTGACATGGATTACAGGATCTTTAACGTGTGTATTTGATCTTCTGCTTGCACATACACACGAAGGGGGTTCAGGCACTAGCAGGTCTGCACATATGTTGACCTGGGAGATCGTAAAAATCTCCACCCTTTACCCACCAGGCGCCGTCACCGTGATTCGAACCCGGAACCCTCAGATTGACAGTCCAACGCTTTAACCACTCGGCTATTGCGCCCGTCAATCAAGACTTCAATCAATCTAACTCACTCAGAACATCCTTACGACAACAGGTGCAACGGGAAACTCGGGCGAAAAGTTTTTGACTGAAGTTTCGACTGACTGTCCTGGACAATCAGACAGGTGTGTTATTTCCAGCCCTGCTCTCTCACCTTTACTGTTCCTGATGCCAGGGTCGACGCCGTTCTGCAGCAGAAACACAGCGACCTCTGCGTGACCTCTCATGGCGGCGTGGTGGAGTGCTGTGTTGCCGTACTCGTCGTGGTACTGCATGCTGGGAGCGCTCTTGTTGGAGATCTGAAATGCGTGACGGTTTTAGTTTCAGTTTCTCAGCGAAGTGTTACTGCGTTTGGACAAATCCATATACACTCCACCACATCTGCTAGGCAGATGCCTGACCAGCAGCATAACTCAACGCGTTTTCTACAGTAATAGGATTTTTTTTCTCTTAAAATTACGTTTAACAAACATACTTACTGTGACCCACTGGTGCAGACTCTGACAGGGGTCTGGATTCCTGTCCTGTCCAAACTACTAGTCCGCTATGCGCAGAAATCGAAAGAAAGTGCGGCAAATAGCCTCCCTTGGTAGTTACCTACCTTGTGTTACCGGAAGCAGCGTCCTCTTTGACCAGCACGTGTCAGTTAAAAAAAAAAAAAAAAAAGAAAAAAAAAGAGAGTTGATTTTGGTGTATTTTCTTACTGTAACTGCACCAAAATTTGCAGGGAAAACAGCCTGCCTAGGCTGTAAACTTCCCAGGGCTGGATGGGTTAACCACGTCAGTGCGACAGAAGGTATTAGTGACGTCGCTGATGATGTCATCAGTATCAGTATCAGTATCAGTAGCTCAAGGAGGCGTCACTGCGTTCGGACAAATCCATATACGCTACACCACATCTGCCAAGCAGATGCCTGACCAGCAGCGTAACCCAACGCGCTTAGTCAGGCCTTGAGAAAAAAAAAAAAAAAAAAAAAAAGATGTCATCAGAAGAAGGGAAATAACTTTGGAAGGCTGAAAATCCACACAGTTTATCCAGACTGGTATATATATCTCCAGACCATTTTCTCAGTTTTAGGCTTTTTGTTTTGGGGATATTGTTCTATAAACTTGTAACACCACTTTCTACTGTTTTTTTCCCCCTTTGGCACTGAAAGGGTTAACTAACTGCGGCTCACCACGGACTGCAGAAGATCCATGTTCCCAGAGGCTGCCGCATGCAGCAGCTGATCGTTCAACAGCCGGGCCTCATGGGTTGCTGCCGCTGAAACCACGGACACACAGACAACTGATTTAATGAGACAGGAAACGAATGATGAGCACCAGTCGGCTCTACCCAGGTAGGTAGCCTACTGTGCAAATTACCCCAACTTTGTAAAGCGCTTAGAGATTTGTCTCCGACCGAGGATCGACACTATATATGTATCCATATCAAATCAAATCAAAATGACAACCCTCCATCAGTTATAGACTTAGGGCTGCTGTTTACACTTGATTGCAATGTGCACCGTACAGTCCCACACTGTACTTTGCTGCATTCACTTCTTCAAGGGAACGACATTTAAAAAAAACGAACAAACTCTTTCGTCGCCATTGACAACTTCAGTCAAGTAAACACTTTCCTGCCGAAGGCAACTTTTAGTTATCAATTAGAGGTCACGGTACAGGGACCTTTTTTCACACTGTAACAAAGCTTCACAGCTGCAGCAAACGTTCCCATACACTAGGAAACTGACTAACCTTCCCACCCTGACTGAGTTTGAAGTGAAAAAGTTCACTGTGTTGTTCTGACACAAATCAAATCAAGTGACTGTGAGCACTGTCTAAGATATTTGGCACCAGGGAGTGTTTTTCACCCAGAAACTTGGCTGTGAAAGAGTTAAGGACACTGGAAAGCCAACCATCCTGTAACAGATTTCTTGAATTTTTGACAGCATTGTTCTGACCTTGACCTTTGACCTAAAAAAAAAGAGATGGGGGTGGGGAAGGTATTGTACAACCCTTTCTGTGAGAGAAAAATAATGTACAAGCCTCTGGTATCATATATACTGTCCAAAACTACACACACATACACACACACACACACACAAGCACACACTCTCACACACAAAAAAAATATACAAGCCGCTGGTATCATACAAACTTTCCAAAACAAAAAAGATGCACACACAAGCACACACAAACTAACACATACACACACTCTTACAAGCACACACACAAACTTTCCAAAACAAAAAGGATGCATACACACACACACACACACACACACACACACAAATACACACACACACGTACCTTCCAGCATTTTGATGATGTGCTCTCGACGTGTGACGTTGCGGGGTCGATGGCCTTCAGAGTTGACGATGGTGATGTCTGCACCGAACTCCAGCAGTATGCCCACTATATCCTGAGACACAACGGCGACACACACAGACCTGTCAAATGGCTTGAACACTAGCTTCAAGCATAAGCTGAGTTTCCCAAAGAGGTGTCACTGCGTTCGGACAAATCCATACACGCTACACCATATCAGCTGAGCTGATGAAGATACCTGACCAGCAGTGTAACCCAACGTGCTTTGTCAGGCCTTGAAGGATTTTTTGAATATTGTTTTCATAAATAAGATAAATACATAAAATCTCAAAAAAAAGCGAAAAAAAGAAATCAAATAAATAAATAAATAAATAATAATAATAATAAATAAATGAATTAAAATAAATACAAAAACATTAAGGAAAAAAAGAATCAATAAATGAATATATAAATACATTGATAAAAAAAGAAAAAAGAAAAAAAAGATAAAAGTATTGATACACCTTAACTCCTACTGGCGCATGGAAGACTCCAACATCATCAAACAAACAGCATGTCCAACTTATGAAATGCTGCTTTGAAAATTATAGCAAGGTTCGAAAATGTTGTTGAACAAAATTAAACAATGCTCCCGAACTAAAAATAAAAAAGACTTGTTTAATTTCACACACACACACACACACACACACACACACACACACCACACTCTATTCCTGCTTCCTGTGTATTTACTCCTCCACAACTTACTAAAATCATAAAATCATACCATTATCCTTTCTTGATCACTTACTTTTGTGACGGTGACAGATAAAGAAAAACTCAATTCATTCAACAAGAAGTAAAGCCTTTATGGCTGACATACAATGATGCATGTGCTTCCTGCTCCTAAGCACCAAAACCGAAAATGCTGGCTGCCGAGGAGGCTGGGGGCTGGGGGTGGGGGGAAGATGGAGGAGGGGGGGGGGGGGGGGGTGGGGGGGTGTTGAGGGTGGAGGGGGTGGTTGGGGAGGAGAGACAAAACAATCGAAACACAGGGTTATTATTACACACACACACACACATACACAAACACAATCAAAAGATGAACAATCGAAACATAGGGTTATTACAAACACACACACACACACAATCAAAACACAAGGTTATTATACATACACACACACAATCAAAACACAAGGTTATCACACACACACACACACACACACACACACACATACAAACACAATCAAAACACAAGGTCATTATACACACACACACACACAATCAAAACACAAGGTTATCACACACACACACACACACACAATCAAAACACAAGGTCATTACACACACACACACACACAATCAAAACACAAGGTTATCATGCACACACACATACACACACACACACTCACACACACACAGCCCTAAAATTAACAGTTACCTCTCGTCCAGTATATGCTGCTCGATGGAGAGGCGTGTCCCCTGCAGAATTGATCATATTCACGTCCGCCCCTGCCTGTGAACAGATTTTGTCATCGTTACTGTCGTCATCTTCCATCATCATCATCTTCGTCACGTAATTATGAATGTAATTATAAATCAATCGTGTCCGTACTGTGCCTCACTGGTCATTATTACAGTCATCATAAATGCTGTCATCTTCATCATTATCATTTCTTTGATCATCATTGCAATCATCATCATCATCACCTACATAACAACTAACATCAATATGAATATAAATTAACTGTGTTTATACTCTGTCCCACTGATTATTATTACAGTTGTCATGAGTTGTGCCACTGAATGGTGCAGATGAAGGGGCAGCAAAAAAATAAATAAATAAATAAATAAAATAAAAATAAATAAATTAACATGTACACATTGGGATCCATCTGTAAACAATGTCAACAGACTCATCTTCATTACCCTCATCATCACTGAAATACAGAAAACAAATTTTCCAAAATTCTGGGACACTGAAAAAGGACAGGGGAAAAAAAAAAAAAAAAAATCCAACAACACTTAACAGGAGGACAAATGTCCTGCAACAGTACGCACGTACCTCCAACAGGGTCCTGACCACAGCACCATGACCAAAGTAGGCAGCCAGGTGCAGAGGGGTCCACCCTCTGTTGCTTTTCTTGTTACCTGGGGTGCAACACAGGTACGTGTACAGAGTACAGAATACTTTCTTGTCTCCAACCAGAGACGGGCATGACAGCCGTGTGGTTAAAGTGTTGGACTTTCAATCTGAGGGTCCCATGTTCGAATCACCGTAACGGCGCCTGGTGGGTAAAGGATGGAGATTTTTCTGATCTCCCAGGTCAACATGTGTGCAGACCAGCTTGTGCCTGAACCCCCTTCGTGTGTATACGCAAGCAGATGATCAAATACATACGTTAAAGATCCTGTAATCCATGTCAGCGTTCAGTGGGTTATGGAAACAATTACATACTCCACATGCACACCCCAAAAAAGAGTATGGCTGCCTACATGATGGGGTAAAAATGGTCATACACGTAAAAGCCCACCAGGGATATCGGTAAACCCTCTGACCTAGAAATAAGATACATGCATACTGGTACATGTGTATGAATACTGTTACACTTACTGACCTGGAAATTAGAATTAAGATACATGTTTTTCAGAACAAGTGTACCAGACATTGTGCATGTGCACTGACTGATCCATGTGCACTGACACTGTTACACCTACTGACTTAGAATTAGGAATTCAGATACATGTTTTCCAGAACATGTGAAACAGACATTGTGCATGTGCAGTGACCGGTACATGTGCACTGATACTGTTACACCTACTGGTCTAGAAATAGGAATTCAGATATAGGTGTTCCAGAACATGTGTACCAGACATTGTAAAACTTACTGACCAAGAAATAAGATACATGTATACTGGTATATGTGCACTGATACTATTACACCAACTGACCTACAAAAAAGAACTAAACTGTATGTATTCCAGAACATAAATTACGTACCAGACCGTGTAAAACCTGCTGACCTAGCAATAAGATACTTGTATACTGGTACATGTGAACTGATAATGTTACACCTACTGACCTAGAAATAGATTCATGCATTGTGTACACTGTTACATATACACTGATACATTTACACCAACTGAATTTGATATCAGAATTAAGATGCATGCATTCTAGAACATGTGTGCCAGACATTGTAAAACCTACTGACCTAGAAATATGATACACGTATACTGGTACATGTGCACCGATACTGTTACACCGGCTGACCTAGAAATAAGACTTAAGATACATGTATTTCAGAACATGTGTTTTATTGTGTGCCAAACATTGTAAAACCTACTGACCTAGAAATAAAATACAGGCATACTTATACTAGTACTTGTGCACTGATAATATTACACCAATGACCCAGAATATGTGTACGATGGGCGCAATAGCCGAGTGGTTAAAGCGTTGGACTGTCAATCTCAGGGTCCCGGGTTCGAATCATGGTGACAGCGCCTGGTGGGTAAAAGGTAGAGATTTTTACGATCTCCCAGGTCAGCATATGTGCAGACCTGCTAGTGCCTGAACCCCCTTCGTGTGTATATGCAAGCAGAAGATCAAATACGCACGTTAAAGATCCTGTAATCCATCTCAGCGTTCGGTGGATTATGGAAACAAGAACATACCCTGCATGCACACCCCCGAAAACGGAGTATGGCTGCCTACATGGTGGGGTAAAAACAGTCATACACGTAAAAGCCCACTCGTTTGCATACGAGTGAACGCAGAAGAAGAAGAAGAAGGTAAATGTATACCAGACACTGTAAAACCAACTGACCAAGAAAATATGATGAACTCATATCAGTGATAAGAGATAAGAGACATATACCAGACACTGTAACACCTACTCACTGACACGGAAATATGTACATAATAATTACACGTGAACTGGTATATTTGTACCAGACACTGTCACACATACTGGCCTAGATATAAGATCTATACATAATCATAACATGAATACTGGTTTACTTGTACCAGATATTGTAGCACCACCTATTGACCTAGAAATAAGATAGATAACTGCTGCATTTATACTGACTGATGTGTACCAGATACTACATGAAAATAAGATACATAATAATAGCTCATATCACATGATCACTGAGTGCGTATCAGATTACACTGGTGATAGTTAAATGTTTTGCTGTGACATGTCTCCATTTAGATTCACACTTGGGTGGGTTTTTCTTGTTGTTGTTGTTGTTGTTGCTGGTGGTGGTGGTGGTGTTTTGTGTGTGTGTGTGTGTGTGTGTGTGTGTGTGTGTGTGTGTGTGTGTGTGTGTGTGTCTGTGTGTGTGTGTTTAAAAAATATTATTTTGTTTACTATCATTAGTTCACTGCACTAACCACAGGTAGATCTCTGTGTGTGTGTGTGTGTCTGCGTGTGTGTGTGTGTGTGTGTGTGTGTGTGTGTGTGTGTGTTTGCATGTTTATGCATGTGCATATGTGCATGTGCATGTGTGTGTGTGTGTGTGTGTGTGTGGGTGGGTGGGTGGATGTGGGTGTATGGGAAAGACCAAGAGAGACAGACAGACAGATGAGATCAGAGTCCAAATGGTGTGTGCATGTGTGTGTGTGTGTGTGTGTGTGTACGCATGCATACATGTGTGCGTGTGTGTGTATACTATGTATGGAATACAGAGCGAGAAAAGAGAGACAGAGACAGACAGAGATCGCAGTTCAAAAACGTCACGAGTTCGAATCACATTTACACCCAGCATAAAAACTGACATGTAAATTGCCCATTTCAGTGCATTGTCATGATTCATTCATATTAAAAAAAAAAAAAAAAAAAAAAAAAAAAATCTTTTCCTCATGGCCTGATCAGCGCACTGTGTTATGAAAGTATCAAGCATATGCACCCCCCTCCACCTCCCCCCTTTTCTTTCTCCATCAGATGTGGTGTAGCACATGTATGGGGAGGGAAGGTGGGGATGGAACTGTCTACACAATCTGATGCCTCCTTGAAACTGAAACTCTGGTGCCGTGGTGTCAGTATATGTATTGTGGTAACAAGTGCCCCTCCCCCATCCCCACACCCACACCCCCATCCTAACCTTCCACTTCCATCCTTCACACCCTTCTCCCACTTCCCTATGGTGGTGTAGATCCCTGCTGACTACATCATGAGAAGGGGTGTCTTCTTCTTCTTCTTCTACGTTTGTGGGCTGCTACTCCCACGTTCACTCGTATGCACACGAGTGGGCTTTTATGTGTATGACTGTTTTTACCCCGCCATGTAGGCAGCCATACTCTGTTTTCAGGGGTGTGCATGCTGGGTATGTTCTTGTTTCCATAACCCACCAAGTGCTGACATGGATTACAGGATCTTTAACATGCGTATTTGATCTTCTGCTTGCATATACACACGAAGGGGGTTCAGGCACTAGCAGGTCTGCACATGTTGACCTGGGAGATCGTAAAAATCTCCACCCTTCACCCACCAGGCGCCGTCACCGTGATTCGAACCCGGGACCCTCAGATTGACAGTCCAACGCTTTAACCACTCGGCTATTGCGCCCGTCCAGAAGGGGTGTCAACCTTAAACCCGAACATAAAAAAAATTAAC
>NC_134908.1:4352439-4367439 GCF_041734735.1 Babylonia areolata
CCTAGGAAGCGAGAGAATCTGAGTGCGCTGGTTCGAATCGCTACACTACAGCGCCACCTTTTTTTGTGGGGGGCGGGGTATAATTTTTTTTGCGTGCAGTTTTATTTGTTTTTCCTATTGAAGTGGATTTTTCGACAGAATTTTGCCAGGAACAACCCGTTTGTTACCGTGGGTTCTTTTACGTGCGCTAAGTGCATGCTGCACACACGGGACCTCGGTTTATCGTCTCATCCGAATGACTAGCGTCCAGACCACCATTCCAGGTCTTGTGGAGGGGGAGAAAATATCGGCGGCTGAGCCGTGATTCGAACCAGTGCGCGCAGATTCTCTCGCTTCCTAGGCGGACGCGTTACCTCTAGGCCGTCACTGCACTATGAACACTACACCCGTCATCGTATAAATAAATGATAAATAAATAAATAGATAAAAATTGATGGGTAGGAGCCGGAGAGGTATGAATGGTGGAACTGCTGGAACCTTTTTGTGTGTGTGTGTGTGTGTGTGTGTGTGTGCGCGCCTAGAGTTGACTTAATCAAGATTTTGCGCCTTTTAAATATTATTATTATTAGTAGTAGTATTTTTATGTATTTATCTCTTTTTTTATTGTTATTTTTATTTATATCTTATATTTTATTTATTTATTTATTTATTTATTTTATTATTTCTTCTCTTTTTTTTCCAAGGCCTGACTAAGCGCGTTGGGTTACGCTGCTGGTCAGGCATCTGCTTGGCAGATGTGGTGTAGTTTATATGGATTTGACCGAACGCAGTGACGCCTGCTTGAGCTACTGATACTGATACTGATACAGATACTGATACTGATACTGATACTGAAACCTATTGACCAATGGATTGATTCGGCTGAACAGATGAACAGACGATGGCAGTGACTACTACGACAATGGCACCACTACAGCACAACTGGGCAGCAGCCATCTTCGCTCTGTGCTGTCTGCTGCTGTCCAACAATGCTGTGGTGGAAGCCAGCAGCGGTCAGAGGTATTTCCTCATCGCCAACACACGTCTCAATGACGTGACCTTCACCGACAACATCCTGTTTCCCTTCGCCAAGGTTCGCTCTCTGCTGGACTGCAGTCGTCTGTGCGCGAGTCGTGATGGCTGCAAGGCCTTCACGTATGTGAAATCATCTCGCTCCTGCCAAGGACACTCTGTCAGGATTGCGGCTGGAGACGCCCATGTGGATCTTCCCCACGCCACGACCTTCAACTTCGTCTTACCGCCCATTCCAGGTAATTTTTGGTTCGCGGCTGGATGAATGTTGGTTGGTCTTAGTTGACAGGTTGGTGGGTCGATGGACTGGGAAGCTGGTGGGTTAAAACTCACTCAGTACGGCCATTCTCCTCTACACAGACCCATCGGATGTCCAGTGGTTGTCTGAATGACCCAGCCTTTAGCTTCCGTCGTCAGAATTGTGGTATTCTTTGTCAACATTCACCTCTTCAGTATAAGAGCCTTCCGCTTGCAATATTTTGATGATGGTAATTTGGGGTGAAACGCTGTTAACCTCGTCTCTTTCGCCGTTCGTATGGAGAGAGTTAATTGGTTGGTGGGTTGGTAGGTTGGTGGATTGCTAGACTGGTGGGATGAAAAGTTAATAGGTTGATAGGTTGGTAGACTGGTGGGTTGATGGAACGGTTAATGATGTTAATAATGATTACCCCTCCACTTCCGTGCTTGGGGAGAGTCCTGTCAATGTCTTCAGTGTCGGCAGATTCATGGGTGGCCGTTGTTTGAGGGACGTGGTGGCGGTCTCCACTCTGGGAGGGACGCTCACTCAGTCTGGCTCCGCGACTAAGCCATTATTGTCGTTAGTAGGGGGCTTAGTAGGTGGTGTCCTAAGTAAGTTAAATCAGAACAGGCATCACTGAACACCAACGAAGTGACTCAGCAGCAGTGCAGGGTCTCCTCTGGTGTGTGGCCTCCTGGCGACCTAACATCGATGGTTCCCTGCGGACTGCCGACGCTGGAACTGTGACGGACGAACCTGGGTGTGGGGCCGTGTAGGGGGGAATCTAAATGAGCGGCGTGGGGGGCGGGTGGGGGCGGGGAAGGGGGGGGGGGGGGGGCGAGAGATCGCCATCACATTAACGCATCGCTAACATTAAATTATTTGTTCGTGTCTGTCTGTGTGTATATCATTTTCTGAACAATGTGGCCGGCAACCCAAACACCCATTGCGGTGGTATGTATACAAAGAGGATATCATTCAAACTACATGATGACACTGCGTGGTTTAGAAGGGGGTGGGGGTGGGAGTGGGGGGGGTGGGAAGGGGAGGGAACTCGTATCCACATTGACAGCCTTCCACAGACAAGGAATTGAATCAAAACCCAGTTCAGTTCAGTTCAGTGTGTGTGTGTGTGTGTGTGTGTGTGTGTGTGTGTGTGTGTGTGTGTGTGTGTGTGTGTACAGATGTGTGTATGTGTGTGTGTGTGTGTGTGTGTGTGTGTGTGTGTGTGTGTGTGTGTGTGTGTTGCCTGTTTACAGGGTGTATGAAGGCCCCACCACAAGGTTCAGAGCACGGAGAGACATCCCCCATCCATAAATGATAACCGTGAAAGTAAAAGCACACATAGTTAACAAAGGAGGCAAGCCATTGCCATTCTGTTTAACTATGGGACAGCTTCGTCACAGAATTTTATGACAATAGCAAGATCGTGTAGTGTTAATAGAACTGGTAATTTCATGGTATCGATTTCGCGAGAAAAAAGGTAAAAAAAAAAAAAAAAAAAATCTAACACACACACACACACACACACACACACACACACACACACACACACACACACACACACATACACACACATCATCATCACCATCATCATCATCATCACCATCACCCCCCCCCTCCCCATGCGCGCACGCACAAACACACACACACACACACACACACACACACACACACACACACACACACTAATTGTAATTACTGCAAAATTATATTCTACAATAGATGATGATGATGATGATGATGATGATGATGATGATAGAGAATTAATTCATCGATCAACAAATGATTCCTCCATCGATATTAATCAATTGATTAATAAATCAATCGATCAATGATAAATTAAGATATTAACAATTGATTAACTCATCGATTACTTATTATTTATTTAGTTAATCAATCAATCAATCAATCAACCATCCAACCAACCAACCAACCAACCAGCCAACCAACCAACCAACCAACCAACCAACCAATCAATCAACCAATCAATCAATCAATCAACCAACCAACCAATCAATCAATCAATCAATCAATCAATCAACCAACCAACCCAACCCAACCAACCAATCAATCAATCAACCAACCCAACCAACCAATCAATCAACCAACCAATCAACCAATCAATCAACCAACCCAATCAATCAATCAACCAACCCAACCAATCAATCAATCAAGCAATCAACCAGTTACTTACCAATCAACCTTGTGCTGTTGTCTTGTGTATCAGACTGGACCAACGTCACATGTGTTGATGACGCAATATGCATGAGCGTCGTACCGAAGTCAGACAGGTACCTGCTCACAGAGCTGCCGAAATGTTTGGCCGAGAATCACCTGTGCCAATGCGCCCCTGGCAACTTCTTCTCCGTTAGCCAGAAACTCTGCCTGCGAGGTAAGTTTTCGTAAGCTTCTTCTTCTTCTTCTTCATCTTCTTGTTCTTGTTCTTCTTGTTCTTCTTCTTCATCTTCATCATCATCTTCTTCTTCTTCATCTTTGTTTTCATCGTCATCTTCTTCTTCGTCTTCGTCTTCTTGTTCTTGTTATTTTTGTTCTTCTTCTTCATCATCTTCGTCTTCTTCTTTTCTTTCCCCTTTTCTTCTCATCGTCATCATCTTCTTCTTCCTCTTCACATCATCATCATCATCTTCTTCTTCATCTTTGTCTTCATCTTCATCTTCTTGTTCTTGTTCTTCTTGTTCTTGTTCTTCTTCTTCATCTTTGTCTTCATCTTCATCTTCTTCTTCTTCGTCTTCGTCTTCATCTTCTTGTTCTTTTTGTTCTTCTTCATCTTCTTCTTCATCATCTTTGTCTTCATCGTCATCTTCTTCTTCTTCGTCTTCTGGTTCTTGTTCTTGTTATTTTTCTTCTTCTTCTTCTTCTTCATCTTCGTCTTCTTCTTCTTCTTCCTTCTTCACATCTCATCTCATCTTCTTCTTCATCTTTGTCTTCATCTTCATCTTCTTGTTCTTGTTCTTGCTCTTCTTGTTGTTCTTCTTCTTCATCTTCCTCTTCGTCGTCTTCATCTTCTTGTTCTTTTTTGTTCTTCTTGTTCTTCTTCTTCATCTTCTTCATCTTTGTCTTCATCTTCATCTTCTTCTTCTTGTTCTGGTTCTTGTTGTTTTTGTTTTTGTTCTTCTTCTTCTTCTTCATCTTCTTCTTCTTCTTCTTCTTCATCATCGTCATCTTCTTCTTCTTCTTCTTCTGCAGATTGCCCCCACAGCCACCTTCAGCCATCGTACTCCAGATACCCCGGGTACGGCATTGTTCGTCATAACGAGTACACCTTCCTCGCCGATGCTGAGGAATGTATGCCGAGGTGTTCTGACTGGGGAGACTGCGAGAACTTGGAGACAAATGGCGAGTATTGCCACCTGTCTTCAGTGAGCGGGATAGGCGTCGAAAAACAAGCAGACTGGGTTCTGTATCAAAGAAACTGCGCTTAGTTGATAATTAATAGACCGCTGCATGGAGACTGAGTTCATGACCTGCGCGTCACATGATCTGTGCTCTCTCGAAGCTGATTGGCTCTCCGAAATTTCGAGCAACAAAGGCGATCGAAAGAGGCAGAACGTGCGAAAGTGCAGGCTTCTTTTTTCTTCTCTCTCTCTCTCTCTCAATTTTTTTTTGCTCTTCTTTGTGTGTGTATACGATGGCGACGGGCGCAATAGCCGAATGGTTAAAGCGTTGGAATTTCAAACTGAGGGTCCCGGGTTCGAATCACGGTGACGGCGCCTGGTGGGTAAAGGGTGGAGATTTTTACGATCTCCCAGGTCAACATATGTACAGACCTGCTTAGTGCCTGAACCCCCTTCGTGTGTATACGCAAGCAGAAGATCAAATACGCACGTTAAAGATCCTGTAATCCATGTCAGCGTTCCGTGGGTTATGGAAACAGGAACATACCCAGCATGCACATCCCCGAAAGCGAAGTATGGTTGCCTACATGGCGGGTTAAAAACGGTCATACACGTAAAAGCTCACTCGCATATATACGAGTGAACGTGGGAGTTGCAGCCCACGAACGCGGAAGAAAAAGAAGAAGAAGTATACGATGGCACTTCACTGACCAGAGTTTGGTTGTAGCACTGAAGGCTGTCAACTGAAGAAATGGAGGCCAGTACATGTTTGCTGCTTTTGTCTATGTCGATCGCCTTTGGTATTGCTCGAATTTCGAGTAAAAACTTGTATTTTTATTTGTATTTCTCTTTTTATCACAACAGGTTGCTCTGTGTGAAAATTGGGCTGCTCTCCCTAGGGATACTAGCTACACTACAGCGCCTTTTTTTTGTATTTTTTCCTGCGTGCAGTTTTTTTTTAATTCGTTTTTTCTATCGAAGTGGATTTTTCTACAGAAATTTGACAGAAACAACTCTTTTGTTGCCGTGGGTTCTTTTATGTGCGCTAAGTGCATGCAGCACACGGGACCTCCGTTTATCGTCTCATCCGAATGACTAGCGTCCAGACCACCACTCAAGGTCTAGTGGAGGGGGAGAAAATATCGGCGGTTGAGCCGTGATTCGAACCAGCGCACTCAGATTCTCTCGCTTCCTAGGCGGACGCCTTACCTCTAGGCCATCACTCCACTGCAAACTGGTGTTTAGTTTTATCAATACTGGCGTTGATGAGGTTTTTAGCAAGCTGCTGTTTTAGTTAGTTTAACATTGGTGCTGATTGATATTCAATGTCTAGCATATTGCTTTTGCGTGCTGTTATTATTTTTTGTCTTGATTGGTTATGATGATAATGATGATACTACTACTACTACAACTACTACTGCTGCTCCTGCTGCTTCTACTACCACTACAAGCTACTACTACTAGTATTTAAAGTGTGCTTGATTTTTCTCCACAAACAAATCTAAGCGCATTCACCCCAGTCATTCACCGATTCCATGATTAGTGTAATGTATGCTCCCAGTTGACTGACTCTTTTCATGGCTATAAAGAATAAGCCAGTTCCTTCACGATGGAGTCTCCCGTCGGACCGACGGATGAGTAGGCATGCAGGCTTATCTGTCGGTGTGTGTCCTCATATGGGAGAAGAGGCCGATTCTGGATGCGCAGCACTTCCCACAGGCGTTGCAAGGGAAAACGTCTCCAGAAGTTGAGCCCTGCTTCCTTCGCTCACGCTTCTCCTTAATGGCCAGCGTTCTCTTGTTTTCAAACTGTCTTTATGCCACTAGAGCACAGCATCCTCCAGTGAGAGCGGTCAAGGGCATCAGTTTCCCAGGAAGCGATGTCTATGTCACAGGCTTTGAGGTTTGTTTTCAAGGTGTCCTTGAAGCGCTTGCAGGGTCTTCCAAGTTCGCGGTGGCCTTCCTTCAGCTGGCCATACAAGAGCATCTTCGGGATCCTGCTGTCTGTCATGCGGACAACGTATCCTGTCCAGCGTAGCTGGCACTGGGTCAGCAGGCTTTCGATGCTGGGCAGGCCGCTTCTCTCTAGGACCAGTTTTAACTCACTCAGTACGGCCAGTCCTCTCTTCTCCTCTACACAGACCCCTCGGATATCCAGTGGGTGTCTGAATGACCCAACCTTTAGTTTCCGTCGTCAGAATTGTGGTATTCTTTGTCAACATTCACCTCTTCAGTATAAGAGCCTTCCGCTTGCAATATTTTGATGATGGTAACTGGGGTGAAACGCTGTTAACGTCGTCTCTTTCGCCGTTCGTATGGAGAGAGCTAAGCCAGTTCCTTACACCTTCCGTAAAAAGGCAATGGTCCCCTAGCATTTTATAGCCACCAGAGGCATTGACCTGACATCCACTGTGTCTTGGGCTCGGCGTAGTAGGAAGGCGGGACCCAGTCCTCCCCTTTCGCTGTTTTACTGAACCTTCCCCCCAACAGAAATCAGGTGTAGCCATTCACACCTGGGCGGATGTGAGGAAAATTCGGAGTAAAGTGTCCTACACGTAGCATGTTACATGTCTGAGTGTGTATGTGTGCGTGCCTGAAATCTGATTGAATGACACAGGAAACGAACCAGTGATGAGCGCCCAATGGCGGCCGTCAGTCGGCTCTACCCAGGTAAGGCAACCTGTTGTGTAAATGACCCTGTGTTTGTAAAGCGCTTAGAGCTTGGTCTCCGGCCGAGGATAGGTGCTATATAAGTACCCATATCATCAAATGACTCTGTGTTTGTAAAGCGCTTAGAGCTTGGTCTCCCACCGAGGATAGTCCTCTATATAAGTACCCATATCATCAAATGACTGTGTTTGTAAAGCGCTTAGAGCTTGGTCTCCGGCCGAGGATAGGCATTACATAAGTATCCATATCAATCAATCAATCAATCGATCTACCCCAGGGACACAACACCATGCCGAAACGGGGCCTCGAACCCTGATCACTGGTGAACACTGGATCAAATTATTAACTCACTCAGTACGGCCAGTCCTCTCTTCTCGATCTTCTCTACACAGACTCCTCGGATGTCCAGCGGGTGTCTGAATGACCCAACCTTTAGCTTCAATCGTCAGAATTGTGGTATTCTTTGTCAACATTCACGTCTTCAGTATAAGAGCCTTCCGCTTGCAATATTTGGATGATGATAATTGGGGTGAAACGCTGTTAACGTCGTCTCTTTCGCCGTTCGTATGGAGAGAGTTAAAAGGTTCAAAACCGAACTGAATGTGGCACATACGGTAGAGGCATGTCGACGCAATTATGACTAAACTAACGTGTTTGTTGCAGGTATGCAAAATGTCACCTATGTTCAACAAACAAACATTCTTTTTCATTTCAACTTTTTTCTTTCTTAATTTGCTTGTTGCTGTGCAATGTCTTTTATCGGAAAGAAAATAACGTTCTTCGAAAAGTTTATTAAAAGAAAGAAAGAAAGAAAAAAAATGGGAGAGCAAATTTGAAGATGTTTTGTTTATGTTGTAGAAATATGTATGTGTTTAAAACCGACATTGAAAAAAGGTGATTTAAGTTTGTGCCTCTCTCTCTCTGGTGTGTGTGTGTGTGTGTGTGTGTGTGTGTGTGTGTGTGTGTGTGTGTGTGTGTGTGTGTGTGTGTGTGTGTGTGTTTACGCATGTTTGTGTGAGTATATTTGTGTTTGTATGCAGAAGTGTGAGTGTGTGTGCGCGTATGCGTGCGTACATGTGTGTGTGTGTGTGTGTGTGTGTGTGTGTGTGTGTGTGTGTGCGTTCGCGTTTGTGTACTTTCTCTCAAACGATTATATCAAAACAGCTAATTCAGACTTAAAGGGCTGTCTTATCTGGCTGGTAGAGCTAAAACAAACAAACAAACAACCCCCCCCACCCCCCCCAAAAAAAAACAAAAAAAACAAAAAAACAAACAAACACACAAACAAACACAACAACAACAACAACAACAACAACAAAAAACAACAACAACAACAACCCCCCCCCCTAAAACAACAACAACAACAACAACAACAAAAAACCCACAAAAAAAACACACAAAACCCCCCCAACCAAAACAAAAACAAAACAAAAAAACAAAACAACAAAAAACAAACACAAAAAACCCCCAAACCAAACAAAACAACAACAACAACCAAAGCCAAACAAACAAACTAAAACAAAAAAACAACAACAACAAAAAACAACAACAAAATAACAATAACAACAACAACAACAAAAAAACCCCCAAAAACAAACAAAATCCAAACAATATCGAATGGCCTGGGGCTTGCTCTTCATAGTGTCACTGAACTGGTTTCGTGAATGTCAGTGGAGTGGAGTGTTGGCCGAATGGTGATGACAATTCCACCCAGGAAGCTATAAAAAAAAAATCTGAGCGTGCAGAATCGAATCCCACACTCGCTGGAATTCTCTCTCCCCCCCCCCCCCCCCGCACCTCCACCCGCCCCTCAACAAGTCCTTGAGTGATGGTCTGAACACTAGTCATTCAGGTGAGGTCATCAGTGTGGAGCATGCTCTTAGCGAACGTAAAATAAACCCACACGGCAACAAAGGAAGTAGTTTCTGGCACACACACACACACACACACACACACACACACACACACACACACACACGCCGCGCGCGCGCACACACAAAATAAAAAAACAAAAAAAAAACCAAAAAAAAAAAACGAAAGAAGAAATAGTATGATCTAAAAAAAAAAAAGTCAAACAAAAAGCAACCACATAGAAGAAAAAACAAAGA
Source organism: Babylonia areolata (assembly GCF_041734735.1). NCBI lineage: Eukaryota > Metazoa > Mollusca > Gastropoda > Neogastropoda > Buccinidae > Babylonia > Babylonia areolata. The sequence goes on from NC_134908.1 coordinate 4,361,825, forward strand.
ATTCATCATTGTTTGAAAAAGAGAGAAAGACAGACAGACAGACAGACAGATAGACAGACAGATAAACACACGCAAAACATACAAAACAGCAAAGGAAACAAGGACCTGCACTAAAAGAATCTTCATTCATCAGACTTTATTGGCTGTAACTCAACAAACGAGCCTTCGTGGCGAAGTTGCTAACTGTCAAGAAGTTGAAAACGGTACCACTTGACAAAAGCCAGGAGAGATAGGAGAGTTTATAGGTACCACTTGAAACTGAAAATCGATATATATATATATTTTTTTCTATTATCGATTCAAAGTGGTGACAAGATAGTTTACGAGTACCACTTGAAGCTGAAACTCTCTAATTCTCAAAAAAAAAAAAAAAAAAAAAAAAAAAAAAAAAAAAAAAAAGAAAGAAAGAAATTTCTTTATACCAATTCAAGGTAGTGACAGCACAGCTTACTGGTAACACCTGAAGTTGAAAATCGTTATTTTATTTTTATCATTAATTTTATTATTTTATTTATTAATACGACCAAATTCACGTTGGTGACAGGATAATAAGTGTTTACGGGTACCACCACTTGAACACTTGAAGAGCTGAACATCTCTCTCTCTCTCTCTCTAAAAAAATAAAAAAAAAAAAAAATCTGTGGGGATCGATTCCAGGAAGTGTGTGTGTGTGGAGGGGGTGGAGGGGAGGGGTGGGGGAAGATTTTGGGTGGGGTGGTGATTTGGGGGGAAGGATTTTTTTTTTTTTTTTGGGGGGGGGGGGGGGGGGGGATTTTGGGGGGGGGAATTTTTTTTTTTTTTTTTTTTTTTTGGGGGGGGGGGGGGGGGTGTAAACTCCAGGGTGACCGATGAATTAACTCTCTACTGACGGACGACCGACTGTATCCAGCTGTGGAAGTAGGACAGCCGGGTGTAGACGCTGGGGTAGGTCGGGCTGCAGTTGTTGATGCCCCAGGAGGTCACGCCCACGATGGTGTCTCCGCAGCGCACCGGGCCCCCGCTGTCACCCTGTTCGTGTCCATCGATCGATCAATCAATCAATCAATCAATCAATCAGTCAAGCAACCAACCAACCAACCAACCAACCATTCTCCCTGTCGTTAAACCAATCAATCAATCAATCAATCAATCAATCGACCGACCGACCAACCAACCAACCAATCAATCAATCGATCTATCAGTCAATCAATCAATCAATCAATCGACCAACCGACCGACCGATCAATCAATCAATCAATCAACCAAAATCAATCAACCAATCAACCAATCAATCAATACTTTGCATTTGTATTTGTATTTCTTTTTATCACAACAGATTTCTCTGTGTGAAATTCGGGCTGCTCTCCCCCAGGAAGAGCGCGTCGCTATACTACAGCGCCACCCATTTTTGACTCACTTGTGTAAACAAATGAGTCTATGTTTTAACCCGGTGTTCGGTTGTCTGTGTGTGTGTGTGTGTGTGTGTGTGTGTGTGTGTCTGTGTGTCCGTGGTAAACTTTAACATTGACATTTTCTCTGCAACTACTTTGTCAGCTGACACCAAATTTGGCATAAAAATAGGAAAAATTCAGTTCTTTCCAGTCATTTTGTTTAAAACAATATTGCGCCTCTGGAATGGGCACAACAAAATAAAGAATGAAGCCTAATTATATGCAAACTGCATTTACTGTTATATTTATATTTTTTGTATTCTCTAAACTTGGCACTTTGATCTGATATTCGACCCAACAGCTAGAGCAGTCATTATTATCATTTTTTGTTCAAACAGAAACTTCTTTTGCTAAGCATGGAATTTTTATTTATTTTGCAAACGTATTGGTGCAGATAGTAAAAAAGGGAAATTACTCTGTAATGCTAGTGGAGTTAATTAGCTTTAAACTGATCTTTCTCATCTTAAACATTACATTTTGAAACAAGAGAGGCAAGGCCTTCAAGACTCACTTGTGATGCACTTTTTAAAAAAAATCCAAGCTTTTTATGTATTGAGTATAATTTCAAAATGTAATGTTTAAGATGAGAAAGATCAGTTTAAAGCAAACTAAGTTCCCAGCAGAGTAATTTCCCTTGTTTTGCTGTCTACACCAAAACGTTTGCAATAAAAAAAAACTTCCATGCTAGCAAAAGAAGTTCCTGTTTGAACAAAAAATGATAATAATGATAGGTCTTTTGTTGGGTCGAATATCAGATCAAAATGCCAAGTTTAGAGAATACAAAAAATATAAATATAACAGTAAATGCATTATACTCAATACATTAAAAGCTTGGACTTTTTTTAAAGTGTATCACAAGTGAGTCATGAAGGATTGCCTTTCTTGTTTAAATTATTTTCCTGCGTGCAGTTTGTATTTGTTTTTCCTATCGAAGTGGATTTTTCTACAGAGCTTTGCCAGGAACAACCCTTTTGTTGCCGTGGGTTCTTTTACGTGCGCTAAGTGCATGCCAGCACACGGGGCCTCGGTTTATCGTCTCATCCGAATGACTAGCAGTCCAGACCATCACTCAATGTTTAGTGGAGGGGGAGAAAATATCGGCGTGAGCCGTGATTCGAACCAGCGCGCTCAGATTTTCTCGCTTCCTAGGCGGACGCGTTACCTCTAGGCCATCACTCCACAAATAGAAAATACAAAATAGTAGTTAGTGTGCTCACGTTGCAGGCGCTCTTGCCAGACTCCTTGAAGCAGATGTGACCGTCGTTGATGGAGGAGGACCCCCAGTGGCTGACGCACTCCTGGTGGCTCAGGGTCGTCATCTCCACCTTCTGGAGTACGTCGGCGCCTTGGGAACTACTCCCTGTAACACACGGACACACGGACATGTAGGTTTGCATACACTGACTCACACACACACACACACACACGCGCGCTCGCGCGCGCACACACACACACGTAGGTTTGCACACACACGCACACACACATACACATGCACACACACACACACACAAGTAGGTTTACACACACACACACACACACACGCACGCACGCACACACACACGCGCCACTACCACCACCCAGCCTCCCACCCCAACCAAGACAGGACAGGACAGGACAAGACAAGACAGGACAGGACAGGACAGGAAAAAGACAAGACAGGACAGGAAAAAGACAGGACAGGACAGGACAAGACAGGACAGGAAAAAGACAGGACAGGACAAGACAGGACAAGACAGGACAGGACAGGACAAGACAGGACAGGAAAAAGACAAGACAAGACAGGACAAGACAGGACAGGACAAGACAGGACAAGACAGGACAAGACAGGACAGGACAAGACAAGACAAGACAGGACAGGACAAGACAAGACAGGACAAGACAGGACAACAAGACAGGACAGGACAAGACAGGACAGGACAGGACAAGACAAGACAGGACAGGACAAGACAGGACAGGACAAGACAGGACAGGACAGGACAGGACAAGACAAGACAAGACAGGACAAGACAGGACAGGACAACAAGACAGGACAGGACCGGACCAATGGCACTAAATGGAAATGGAAATAGCTATATACGTATATACAGGTTACTGAAATTTACGTGCCTCTCCATTTCAGTCAGCCAAACCGCATTGCACATCTTCCCACCCACACCCACACACACACCCACACACACACACGTACACATACACTCTCTCTCATCCCCCCTCTCTCTCTGTCTCGCTCTTCACAAAAATTGCAACTACAAAGAACTACAGTTCGTTATTGACAACACCTTATCTGGCTACCCTGTAAAGGGAAGGAGGGGGGGCGGCGCGGGGGGGGGGGGGGGGGGGAGGGAGGGGGGTTGGGGGGGGGGGTGTATGTTCCTTTTTTTCAGTCGTTCGTCTCCAAGGTTTGGACAGTACACAGAAAACAAAGTACATAAAGATCATATAACAAATATTTACGCATGTAACATCGACACACATCATATCAATACAAACACATACTAAAAAAAACAACAACAAAAAACAAAACAAAAAAACCCAAAACAAAAAAAACCCCAACACATAAATGATGAAATAATTATTCGTACCTGAACATCAAAACCCATCATATCAATACGAACACATTACATTATTACAATGTCAAGACTGACCATCCTGGAGAAGAAGAAGAAAAAGAAGAAGAAGATAATAATAATAATAATGATAATGATAATAATAACAGTATCTATATAGCGCTGAATCTTGTGCAGAGACAAATCAAAGCGCTTTCACACCAGTCATTCACACGCAATGCATAACTCTAAAACTGAAGAAGAAACTGAAGACAAGGAAGAGGCAGGGGAGGGAGGAGGCTATCTCGTGAAAAGGTAGGTTTTAAGGCCAAAACTTGAAAAAGCTGAGCGCGGAGACCTGACGAAGCGAAAGAGGAAGTTCATTCCAATTAATTGCAAGGTCCAGAGACAGAGAAAGAACGGCGGCCAACAGTCGAGAGGAAGGAGGAATTTTTTGTTTAATGTCCCGTCACACATATCGGTGACTGAAGACATTTTGTTAAAGTATTTATGAATACATCTGAGTATTATCGGTTAGAAGGGGTGGGAGATGTGGATGAATGGAGGGTTGGGGGAAACTGGGCAAATGTGGGTAAAAATGTGGGTGAAATTTGGAAGAAAAAAAAAAAAAAAAAAAAAAATCCCTTCTAAATACAGTTACAGGAAATTACTTAAAGGACTTCGTAAAAGAGAAGTCGTTAAACTGACAAGCGAAACAACTGATAATGAATGCAAAAAGTCAAAAACATCAACGTTCTCAGTCACTTGTGAAGACACACTTTCGTGTACAAAAGGCTTCATCAAACTACAGTCAAAAATTATATGCTCAATTGTCAGGTTACTAAAGCATATACACTTGACATTAGAACAATACTTGGTCCGTAATGAATTTGATAATAGTCTGAGAGCTAAACTCAGAATTGGTCTGCGAATCGAACCAAAGTCTGAGAGAGTCAACTGATGAGGTTTTAAACTTGAATTCAAGCACCTATAAAAGTCTCTTTCTAGTATATTGCTTATTTCCTTGTATGACTTCTTCTTCTTCTTCGTTCGTGGGCTGCAACCCCCACTTTCACTCGTTTGCACACGAGTGGGCTTTTACGTGTATGACCGTTTTTACCCCGCCATGTAGGCAGCCATACTCCGCTTTCGGGGGTGTGCATGCTGGGTATGTTCTTCTTTCCATAACCCACCGAACGACTGACATGGATTACAGGATCTTTAACGTGCGTATTTGATCTTCTGCTTGCATATACACACGAAGGGGGTTCAGGCACTAAGCAGGTCTGCACATATGTTGACCTGGGAGATCGTAAAAATCTCCACCCTTTACCCACCAGGCGCCGTCACCGTGATTCGAACCCGGGACCCTGAGATTGAAAGTCCAACGCTTTAACCACTCGGCTATTGCAGCCCGTCTCCTTGTATGACAACAGTCGAGAGTTTGAATCTGGGTATGCGAAAATGAAACTGACCACTGGTTCTCCCCCAGCCACTGAGGGTACATTTCTGTCCGGCAAAATTGCCGCTGGAGGGGCCAGCGAAAGCGTGGTTTGTGGACACGTGGGAACTGCTCTGGAGGGGGCGGTCCAGATCCAGCACTGCGATGTCGTTAGGGAAGCCATCACCACGACCGTCATAA
>NC_134908.1:4369939-4374939 GCF_041734735.1 Babylonia areolata
CCACGCGCACACACACACCACGCGCACACATACGCCCACATACACTCTCTCTCTCATCCCCTGTCTCTCTCTCTGTGTCTCTCTCTTCACAAGAAATGAAACTACAAAGATCATCGTTTTTTTCCCAAACTTGGAGACTGACGAAGGGCGAGAGCGGGATTTGAACCCCGTTCCTCAAGGACGCTCTATTAGCAGAAGAGCGTATTAACCATTCTGCCACTCTCTCTCCCTCCCCCGTTGTGCAGCATTCAATGTGTGTGTGTGTGTGTGTGTGTGTGTGTGTGTGTTGGAGCTCATGTACGTTTATATGTATTTAACTGTGCTTTCATATCTGTGAAACTGCATGTTCGGTGCATATCTGTTATGCATGTGTGGGTGTATATGTAAATGTGTGTCTTCATGTTTTACATCTATTTGCTTATTTATCATCATTGTTATCTTATTTATTTATTTATTTATTATTGTTATTAATTTATTATTATTATTATTATTATTATTATTATTATTATTATTATTATTATTATTATTTTATTATTATTATTATTACTACTACTACTACTACCTTTTTTTTCTTTTTTTTTTAACATTATAGTTATCATTTATTTATTTATTTATTTATTTATTTGTGTAAGCTTATCTATTACTTATTCACCTTTTTTTCTTTTTTTTCCCCTCAAGGCCTGACTAAGCGCGTTGGGTTACGCTGCTGGTCAGGCATCTGCTTGGCAGATGTGGTGTAGCGTATATGGATGTGTCCGAACGCAGTGACGCCTCCTTGAGCTACTGAAACTGAAACTGAAACTGCAGCATTCATTTAATTGGCGCACTGAATATAGAACCCACGGCAAAAAAAAGAGTTGTCCTCTGGCAAAATTCTATACAAGAAATCCGCTCTGATATGTAGACAAATATTAATAAGCATGCACTCAAGGCCTGTCAAAGCGCGTTGGGTTATGCTGCTGGTCAGGCATCTGCCTAGCAGATGTGGTGGAGAGTAGCGTACAGCGCGACATGGATTTGTCCGAACGCAGTGACGCCTCCTTGAGAAACTGAAACTGAAACCTCCAGCAATTTTGAAAAAAAAGAAGAAGAAAAAAAAAAAGGAAAAAAAGAAAAAAAAGAAATCAAGTCTAAAACACAAGATAAATCCTGGACTTGCTGGCACTACTCCATGAGAATAATTCCACAAAAGATAGACTCTCAAAAGAGTTCCAACAAAAAATGCTGGAAAAACAAACAAACAAATAAACACAACAAAATACTGGAAAAAACAAACAAACAAAAACTAAAAAAACAGCATCAACAAGAACAAAGAAATTTTCCTTTCCACTCCTAAATTTTCGCTCAAAAGGCTTCGTCAGGAGAGTATCTAGTCTGTGACGTATTGTCTATGACGTACGTCATAACCTACGTATGAATGTAACAACAGAGTTGTCAACACAGTGAAGTAATAGCAATCTATCTATTATCTATCTATCGACTAAAGGACTAGCAACATTTGTGTAAAGTACTAGATTGACGACAAAGCTCTATTGACAACACGAAGCGAACATGATAGTATATATAACATGTTGTTATTTTGTGCATTCTCCGACGACATTGTAATGGGCCAGAGGTCTCAACAATTAAACAATTCTGAGTTCTGAGTTATATCTGTCTATCTATCTATCTATCTATCTATTTTTGGCAATGGCTAAAAAATCAAAACAATGGTAATACACAAAACAAACAAGATCGTTCATGGAATCTATCTGTCAATCAATCAGTCAGTCAATCAATCTATTTATCTATCTATCAATCTATCGATGGCAATAGCTAAATAATAAATTAATGGTAGTACAAAAAACAAACAAGCAATTGCTAAAAGATTGAAATAATGGTAATACAAAAACAAACATATAAGATCGTTCAGGAAATCTATCTATCTATCTATCTGTGGCAATAACTAAAGATAATGGTAATACCAAAAAACAACAACAAAAACCTCCAACAAAAACAACAACAGCAACAAAACAAACAAACAACAACCCAACAACAACAACAACAAACAAACAAACAAATAAACCAAAAACAACATATAAGATCGATCGTGCAGTCGATTGCGTGATGTATCAATTAGCCAGTAGAAACTGACCAGGGTTTTTCTTGTCACGGATCGCGTGACTTTGCTTGCGTCATATCCGCTCAGGCGGCGAATACCACATACCACTTGGAAGGTTCCATACCTAGAACAAATCAAATCAAATCAAATCAAATCACATCACATCAATCATTACTTGGTTATTGCTCATGGAAATTAATCTGTGTGCAGTTGCAGACTCCTTTAATATAATACAATCGTATCAAAATGCTTTGACTAATCCATATGGAAATCAAATGTGTGTGCAATCACAGGCTTGTTATGATAGCATAAAAATGCTTGACTAATCCACATGGAAATTAATTTGTGTGGAATTACAGGCTTCTTATGATAGCATAAAAATGCTTGACTAATCCACATGGAAATTAATTTGTGTAAAATTACAGGCTTGCTATGATAGCATAAAAATGCTTGACTAATCTACAATGAGATTAGTGTGTGTGCAATTACAGGCTTGTTATAACAACAACAAAAATGCTTGACTAATCCACATGGAAATCAAATGTGTGTGCAATCACAGGCTTGTTATGATAGCATAAAAATGCTTGACTAATCCACATGGAAATTAATTCGTGTGCAATGACAGGCTTGTTATGATAGCATAAAAATACTTGACTAATCTACGATGAGATTAGTTTGTGTGCAGTTACAGGCTTGTTATAACAACAACAAAAATGCTTGACTAATCCACATGGAAATCAATTCGTGTGCAATGACAGGTTTGTTATGATACCTTAAAAATGCTTGACTAATCCACATGGAAATTAATTTCCGTACAATCACAGGCTCTTTATAATTGCATCAAAACTGTTTTTTCTTTTAAAAAAAAAATTTCTTTTTTAATCAATCCACATGGAAATTCATTTGTGTGCAATTATCATAATCCCATGAAAAATCCACATGGACATTAATTTCCGTACAATCACAGGCTCTTTATAATTGCATCAAAAATGTTTTTTTCTTTAAAAAAAAAAATTCTTTTTATATTCATCCACATAGAAATTATATTGTGTGCAGTCACAAGCTTTTTTGCAAACATAACCATAATCTGATCAGGCACACACACACACACACACACACACACAGAGAAGATAAAATAAATAAGTATAATAAGAAAATCCACAATAACTGTCGATAGACTAAAACTACACCCCCACCCCCGTCCACTCCACTTCCCCCTCGTCCCCCCTCCCGGCCTACACGTTAAGATGATAAGATAATGAATTGTTTCACACAAAATCTGTAAAGCTAAAAACACCCAAGGAATAAATCCAGGCACAGACAGAGACACTGACATTGCTGAATCAGAATACGCGCACATTAGGGGAAAAAAACAAAAAAAAAAACAAAACATAATGATATATGTATTCTGTAATTAAAAAGAAATAACTAAATATTTGTTTCACAGGAACTTTGAATTGAATTGAAACGTCGGTTGACTCTCTTAGACTTTGGTTCGATTCGCAGACCAATTCTGAATTTAGCTCTCAGACTATCATCAAATTCATTTCGGACCAAGTATTGCTCTTAATGTCAAGTGCATATGCTTTAGTAACCTGACAATTAAGCATATAATTTTTGACTGTAGCTTGATGAATCCTTATGTACACGAAAGGTGTGTCTTCTTCACAAGTGACTGAGAACGTTGATGTTTTTGACTTTTTTTGCATTCATTATCAGTTGTTTCGCTTGTCAGTTTAACGACTTCTCTTTTACGAAGTCCTTTAAGTAATTTCATGTAATTGTATTTAGATTTTTTTTTTTCAAATTTCACCCTCATTTTACCCTCATTTGCCCCAGATCCCCCCACAAGCCTCCATTCATTCACATCTCAGTGGAGTGATGGCCAAGAGGTAACGCGTCCGCCTAGGAAGCGAGAGAGAATCTGAGCGCGCTGGTTCGAATCACGGTTCAGCCGCCCGGATATTTTCTCCCCCTCCACTCGACCTTGAGTGGTGGTCTGGACGCTAGTCATTCGGATGAGACGATAAACCGAGGTCCCGTGTGCTAGCATGCACTTAGCGCACGTAAAAGAACCCACGGCAACAAAAGGGTTGTTCCTGGCAAAATTCTGTAGAAAAATCCACTTCGATAGGATAAACATAAAAAAAAAACTGCACGCAGGAAAAAATACCAAAAAAAAAAATGGGTGGCGCTGTAGTATAGCGACGCGCTCTCCCTGGGGAGAGCAGCCCGAATTTCACACAGTGAAATCTGTTGTGATAAAAAGAAATACAAATACAAATACAAATCTCCCACCCCTTCTAACCGATAATACTCAAATATATTCATAAAGACTTCAAAAAAAAAAAAAAAAAAAAAAAAAAAAAAAAAAAAGTCTTCAATCAACGTTATGTGTGACAGGGGCATTCAACAAAATTCCTCCTCTGAATAAAAAATGTTGAAAAAAAAAAAAAAAAAAAAAAATCCTCCTCCGGAAGTGAAACGTATTTGTATTTGTATTTCTGTTTATCACAACAGATTTCTCTGTGTGAAATTCGGGCTGCTCTCCCCAGGGAGAGCGCGTCGCCATACTACAGCGCCACCCATTTTTTTTTTTGTATTTTTTCCTGTGTGCAGTTTTATTTGTTTTTCCTATCAAAGTGGATTTTTCTTCAGAATTTTGCCAGGAACAACCCTTTTGTTGCCGTGGGTTCTTTTACGTGCGCTAAGTGCATGCTGCACACGGGACCTCGGTTTATCGTCTCATCCGAATGACTAGCGTCCAGACCACCACTCAAGGTCTAGTGGAGGGGGGAGAAAATTTCGGGGGCTGTGCCGTGATTCGAACCAGCGCGCACAGATTCTCTCGCTTCCTAGGCGGACGCGTTACCTCTAGGCCATCATCACTCCATCACGT
>NC_134908.1:4382439-4387439 GCF_041734735.1 Babylonia areolata
GCAACGTTTTCCTTGGTGTAGTTTGCTGTCACCGTTTTAGGGACTTCTTCTTCTGCGTTCACTCGTATGCACACGAGTGGGCTTTTAAGTGTATGACCGTTTTTACCCCGCCATGTAGGCAGCCATACTCCGTTTTCGGGGGTGCGCATGCTGGGTATGTTCTTGTTTCCATAACCCACCGAACGCTGACATGGATTACAGGATCTTTAACGTGCGTATTTGATCTTCTGCTTGCATATACACACGAAGGGGGTTCAGGCACTAAGCAGGTCTGCACATACTATGTTGTCCTGGGAGATCGTAAAAATCTCCACCCTTTACCCACCACTCAGGCGCCGTCACCGTGATTCGAACCCGGGACCCTCAGATTGACAGTCCAACGCTTTAACCACTCGGCTATTGCGCCCGTCCGTGTTAGGGACAAATCACCTGCTAAGTTCTTCTTTTCCTGAAGGTTAGGGTTTTTGTTGTTTGTTTGATTGATTTGGTTTTGTTATTTCATTTTATTTTATTTTATTTATTTATTTCATTTTTTTTCTCCTCAAGGCCACGACTAAGCGCGTTGGGTTACGCTGCTGGTCAGGCATCTGCTTGGCAGATGTAATGTAGCGTATTATGGACTTGTCCGAACGCAGTGACGCCTCCTTGAGCTACTGATACTGATACTGATACTGACACTGTGCAACAAAAAAAGGAGTTGGTTTGGTTTGGTTGTCAGTGTGTACGCTTTCGCTGTATCTGTCTGTCTGTCTGTCCGTCTGTCTGTCTCTGTCTCTGTCTCTCTCTCTCTCTGTCTGTCTGTCTCTGTGTCTGCCTGTGTCTCTCTGGGTCTGTCTCTGTCTCTCTGTCTGTCTCTGTCTCTCTGTCTGCCTCTGCCAGTGTCTCTCTTCTCTCTGTGTGTGTGTGTGTGTGTGTGTGTGTGTGTGTGTGTGTGTGTGTGTGTGTGTGTGTGTGTGTGTGTGTGTGTGTGTGTGTGTGTGTGTGTGCCCGTGCGCGTCGACTTATTCATTATCTCTCTCTCTCTCTCTCTCTCTCTCTCTCTCTCTCTCTCTCTGTCTGTCTGTCTGTCTGTCTATCGGTCCTAGCTATCTCTGTCTCTCTGTCTGTCTGTCTGTCTCTCTCTTGCAATGGTGATTTTATAACCGGTAACTAATCGTAGTCAGCTACAGGTGTGGGTGGTGCTGGAGCCGGGTGGTGGTGGTGATAGTGGTGGTGGTGGTGGTGGTGGTGTAGGTAGTGGTATACAAACGGTCAACACAAAGGGGTATTGATTAATCAACCAAAGAGTTCGTCGAAGTTAATCCTGCGCAACTAAACTCGACCTCTCTCTGAAGGTTTTGGTGGTTTCCCTGTTCTGCCGATTTTTTTTTTTTTTTTTTTTTTTTTGTGGTCGTGTCGACTCGACCAATGAAAACAAGGCTTACAAAAATAATTTAAAAAAAACACCAATCACCGATTCGGTCATTCTGTAGCCTGCACGCGCAAAATGGCAGCTGGTGGTAACCAAGACACAACTGTAACACTTCTCGTCATTGGCTGATTTCTCTTTCTCTCTCTCTCTCTCTCTCTTTCTCTGTGTGTGTGTGTGTCCCCGGTAGCGCAACGGATCAGTCACTTGGTTTCACACTTTGGTCCGGGTTAAGCTGATTGGCCAGAAGCTTTCGTACGGGGCTGACCTTTATGTTGGCTGAATATCTTCTCTCTTTTGGCTTCTTCATCTTCGTCTTCTTCTGCTATTATCGACTGCTGGTTTTTGGTTTTAAATCGAACGTTCCAGCAGTTTGAATTTGACGGCGGTTTTGTTGTTGTTGTTGTTGTTGTTGTTGTTGTGGAAATCGGTTGAAGTAATAATATATACCTGGTGGCTGTTTGGCTGACTGTTGATGCAAGATGGCTGACGAAAATCGTCGTGATGGACAGGTATGAATTGTGAATTGTGTGTGTGTGTGTGTGTGTGTGTGTGTGTGTGTTTTCCTCCTTTTTCCCCCCCTTTTATTCCACGCTGGTTGTTCAGTGTTGAGGGCTTTATTTGTAGAAAGTTTTAGATGTACATGATTCATAAACAGATATTTGTATTTGTATTTCTTTTTATCACAACAGTTTTTCTCTGTGTGAAATTCGGGCTGCTCTCCCCAGGGAGAGCGCGTCGCTACACTACAGTATAAATAGCATCCCCGCCTTCTGGAAATTCTGTGCTAGAAATTTTCCTCTTTTCTGTCACTCTCTTTGTTTCTGCCTCCCCCCCCCCCCACTTCCTTCACTGTTGTCTCCTTTTTCAGCCTTCCCAGTCCATTCCCCTTTCTTTTTTTTCTTTTTTTTTTTTTTCAAGCAAGCCTTGACACTTTTTTGTTGTTGTCTTTTCCGCAGTCTGTGATGTACTATCTGTGCTGTTTTGCTCTGGTGATTAGGTAGTGAGATGTAAACACTGGGATGGGCACTTGCTGCCCATTCTGCAGCGTTATTTGCCTATATGACCTCTTTTTTTTTATATGTATTTTCTGTTTGGCTTTGAAGTGTTGTTGTTTGTTTTTTGTTTTTTTTTCCCTTTTTACGATTTTCTTGTAATATGGGGATGATAAATTAAGCGGAATGGCAGGCGTCCTCAGCATGGCCTAGTCTTATAAGGAGCTAAATGGTTGGGATACTGTGTCCTGAACTGTGTTTTGTGGGTTTGTCTTGGTGGGTTTTGTTTGTTTGTTTATTATTATTATTATTAGTAGTAGTAGTTCTTTTTTTATGTATTTTCCATTACCTATTTACTTTTTGTTTTCTCTCAAGACCTGACTAAACGCGTTGGGTTACGCTGCTGGTCAGGCATCTGCTTGGCAGATGTGGTGTAGCGTATATGGATTTGTCCGAACGCAGTGACGCCTTCTTGAGCTACTGAAACTGAAACTGAAATTGTTGTTTGTTTTTTTGTTTTTTTTGTAAATGTGACAGTTTTGTGTTGACGCGGTTGAGCATTTGTATGGTTTGACAGTCCTGATATGGCCCTGTGCAGTCGGCTGGACTATAAACAACAAGAAATAAGAATAACACATCCTCGAATACCTCTCTCTGTGCTATTGGGTAATGCGGAGTTTCTTATTTTGTATTATACTATATGCATTGTATTGTATTGCATTGCATTGTATTATATTGTACAATATTGGATTGTACTGTGCTGTGTTGTGTTGAATCGTGTTGTATTGTATTGTATTGTATTGTATTGTACTCTATTGTATTGTACTGTACTGTACTGTATTGTATTGCATTGTATTGTATTTTATTGTATTGTACTGCACTGTACCGTATTGCATTGTATTGTACTGTATTGTATTGTATTGTACTGTACTGCATTGTATTGTATTGCACTTAGCGCACGTAAAAGAACCCACGGCAACAAAAGGGTTGTTCCTGGCCAAATTCTGTAGAAAAAATCCACTTCGATAGGAAAAAAACACACCAAAAAACAAAACAAACTGCACGCAGGAAAAAAATACACTGAAAAAAAGGAGAAAAAAATGGGTGGTGCTGTAGTGTAGCGGCGCGTTCTTCCTGGGGACAGCAGCCCGAATTTCACACAGAGAAATCTGTTGTGATAAAAAGAAATACAAATACAAATACTTTTTTTTTTCATGCCTATGTCGCTCCGTACAATTTTCAGTTTGTGAACATTTCGGCTTTCGCTTGTCTTTTCTTTTCTTCAAAGTTACCTCCCTTTCTCTTCCTTTGCCCAGAGGGCCGGATGTAAAACAAAAAAAGTAATATTGTTTAATCTTAAAAAAAAAAGAAAAAAAAGAAAAAAAATGGGAAAAAGAAGAACTATTGTAGTTGTAAAGCGCTGAGAGCAAAATCAGTTAGTAAGGCGCTGTATATCCTTCTTCTTCTTCTTCTTCTTCTTCTCCTTCTTCTTCATCATAATAATAATGATGATGATAATGATAATGATAATTTTTATACATAACAATGATAATGATGATAATAATGATAGTAATAATATGTTAGACTTCTTCTTCTTCTTCATTATTATTATTATTATTATCATTTAGTATTCTTATTATCATCATCATTTATTATTTTTTATTATCATCATCATCATCATCATCAACGTTATTGTTAGTATTATTATTATTATTATCAATTTGTTTCTTAATTCTAAATTTTTAATTTTGGTTAAATATAGACATTATTTCACTACCTTCCTGAAATATAGTTCGTTTCGATTCTTTTCCCTCGGACCTGTGCATGACGTAACGTCTTATTACCACCCAGTGTCTCGCGTGGTTTTGATCGCTTCGCGTCACTGAGCAGAGGAGATTGGATTCAAATCATGCGTAACAGATTACTTTCTGCCTGAGTGTGGGGGGTGGGGGGGTGGGGGGTGGGGTGTTCGGGGTAGTGGGGTGGCGTGGCGTGGGGGGGGGGGGGGGGGGAGGTATTCACGGTTATAAAGTGCTTCTGTAGGTGTACATATTGTGTATTGTTTTTTGGGGCCACAGTGGATTTTCTTTGGAGAGAGAGAGAGAGAGAGAGAGATTGAACGAACGAACGAACGAACGAACGAACGAATGTTTTATTCAGATAAGGCCAGAGCCCCTTACTGAAGGGGGATTCATTGAAGATAAACGATAATGAGAAAATGACATGACACAGTAAATCGACAGTTCAGATCAACCAAAAATAGTTAACACATATGATTCAGCAGCATTCACGAGATAACTGTACGTAATCTCTTCAATGATTCATGCATATATATATATATATATATATATATATATATAGCTAAGTTATACAGAGTGCACGCCTGTCTTGATGACATGAGTAAATTTAACCTAAAATTAGACGGATCTCTATAATATTTCGGTTGAATAAGTTTTTTGTCTAACCTTTGAGAGAGAGAAGAGAGAGAGAGAGAGAGAGAGAGAGAGAGAGAGAGACAGACAGACAGACAGACAGACAGTGAGAGAAAGACAGACAGAGAGAGAGAGAGAGAGAGAGAGAGAGAGAGAGAGATTCAT
>NC_134908.1:4392439-4397439 GCF_041734735.1 Babylonia areolata
ATGAGTTACCATTGACCTTGACTTAACCATGACCTTGACCCAATAGGTACTACAAGCTAACTTATCCTTGACCTATCTAGCTCCACGAGTTAACATTGACCTTGACCTCACCCTTTGCCCTTGGCCATTAGAGCTGAGCGAGGTCAGGCCCCGCCAGAAGGTGGAGTTCTTCAAGGAGGAGCTGAGGAGGCTGCAGGACAACCTGAAGAGGGAGTCCTCGAAGATCGTGGCCCCCAAGCAACGGGAGTTCAAACCTTTCATCTTCAGCACGCTGGAGCCTTACTACAACACTCACACCACGCGATTCTTGATTGAGATGGTGGGTGTGACAGTATGTGTGTGTGTGTATACGGGGGTGCGGGGGTAGGGGATGTGTGAGTATGTGTGTGTGTGTGTGGGGGGGGGTGCACGGGGGAGGGGTTGGGTGAGGGTTGTGTGGTCGTGGTCCCCCAAGCAACGGGAGTTCAAACCTTTCATCTTCAGCACGCTGGAGCCTTACTACAACACTCACACCACGCGATTCTTGATTGAGATGGTGGGTGTGACAGTATGTGTGTGTGTGTATAGGGGGGTGCGGGGGTAGGGGATGTGTGAGTATGTGTGTGTGGGGGGGGGGGGGTGCACGGGGGAGGGGCTGGGTGAGGGTTGTGTGGTCGTGGTCCCCCAAGCAACGGGAGTTCAAACCCTTCATCTTCAGCACGCTGGAGCCTTACTACAACACTCACACCACGAGAGTTTTGATTGAGATGGTGGGTGTGACAGTATGTGTGTGTGTGTATAGGGGGGTGCGGGGGTAGGGGATGTGTGAGTATGTGTGTGTGTGTGGGGGGGTGTGTGGGGGGAGGGGGGTGCACGGGGGAGGGGTTGGGTGAGGGTTGTGTGGTCGTGGTCCCCCAAGCAACGGGAGTTCAAACCCTTCATCTTCAGCACGCTGGAGCCTTACTACAACACTCACACCACCCGATTCTTGATTGAGATGGTGGGTGTGACAGTATGTGTGTGTGTATAGGGGGGTCCGGGAGTAGGGGATATGAATAGAATAGAATAGAATAGATTTTATTGTCATGAAACCGTAAGGCTTATAAGACACAAGTGCAATGGTAAATGAATGAACGAATGAAAAACACACAATTAATCAATCAGTTAATGCAGTAAATTGCAGCAGCATTTATAAACAAATTTTCCCAATCTTGTTTGTATATATTCATCATCTGTTAGCATCACCTGACTGGGAATATGTCCTGTGTTATTCGAATTTTGAATATCCTTTAAAAATCGTTGCCTTAAGGTTATATATTTAATACAATGATCAAGAAGATGGATTTCGTCTTCCAGGATGTTACACTTGTTGCACAATCTGTCTTCTTGTGGAATATTTAAATATCTACCTTTCTCAATCTTTAGGTCATGCGCGCTTATTCTGAGTTTCGTTAAAGCTTGCCTGTGTTTTGTATCTGATATATCTGTTATATATCTGATATGTGAGTATGTGCGTGTGTGTGTGTGTGTGGGGAGGGTGGGGGGTGGGGGTGGGGGTCGGGGTGTGTGGGGGGGGTGCACGGGGGAGGGGTTGGGTGAGGGTTGTGTGGTCGTGGTCCCCCAAGCAACTGGAGTTCAAACCCTTCGTCTTCAACATACTGGAGCCTTACTACAACACACACGCCACGCGATTCTAGATTGGTTGTGTGTGTGTGTGTGTGTGTGTGTGTACACATACGAATAAGAACGTTAGACATTCCTCCTCCTCCACCTTTCTCCCGCTTCTTCTTCTTCTTCTCCTTTATTATGATGATGACGATAACGTCGACGACGACAATGAATCGACGATGACGTCGAGGATGACAACGATGTTGAAGATTACGATGCTGATGATGATGACGACAACGATGACGAAACGACGATGATGACAACGACAGACAGACGACGACGATTGGGATGACGATAATATAACGCTAAAAGACGACAACGACGATAATGGATGACGATGACGATAACGCACAACAACAGCGACAACGACTCGACAACACGACATCAACAACGATGATGAAGAAGAAGATGATGATGATGATGACGATGATGATGATGATGATAGTTATGATGATGATGCCATGTCGGTATGTGCCCCCCCCCTTCCCCCCTTTAACCCCCCGTCCGCCCCCCACACCCCACGCCCCCCTCCCACAGCCCGAGGAGTCAGAGCAGCTGTCCAGGTACACGTGCTCCAGTCGCAGCACGGCTCAGGGACTGACGGACCCGTGGGTGGACCTGAGGATGGACACCCAGATCCTGCCTCACATCTCCTCCCGTCCTACTACCCGCTCTGACACCAAGAGCAGGAGGTGTGTGTGTGTGTGTGTGTGTGTGTGTGTGTAAATCATATATATATCTATAGAGAGGGTTTGTTCCAATGTACCTTTTATTTACCTGTGTGCTAGCTGAATCGGTAGCGTAAGCATCATTGACTTGAAGTTGTGTACCTTGTGTAATGGAGAGAGTTACCACTCTTTACTATTTGTTAATTATATATATATATAATATATATATATATATCGTTAATTGCCGTTACACAGATATTTACGAATTATTGATTCCATTGCTTTAGTCAAGTGTTTAGGCACTTAACTTCTTACACTCTAAAGGGGGCCGGGCCGCAACCAGGTCATGACTCCTGGATGCCCTTGTATTGCCGCTTTTTTTTTTTTTCTTTCTTTTCTTTTTTTTCCCCTCTTTTTCCTGGTCCTCAGCAGGTTCGAACCCGCGCCTCCAGGGTGGTCGCCACTTCAGGACTGAGTCACCTTTTCTGGCAGACGTTTTAACCACTGAGCCATCGTACACCTAGTTTGAGTAAGGAAATTCCTCCTCCTCGACCAGATCCAGCTGGAACTCTTTTCTGCTGCTTCTGCCATTGCCTTGAGAGCCCGTGTCCTCTCTCGACAACTGTTTCATGAGGCTGTAGGCAGATGCGCCCACAAACCCTCTTGCACCAATCTCTATGGCGAGGACTTTGGTTTGGAAGCCAGATTCTCTCAGGCTGCTGGATAGACTAGCATACTTCTCGGTCTTGTAGATATGGGCTTCCTCCATTCTGCTTTCGTATGGCACAGTTCTATTGCACTGTTGACAGATCTTCTTCTTCTTCTTCTTCGTTCGTGGGCTGCAACTCCCACGTTCACTCGTATGCACACGAGTGGGCTTTTACGTGTATGACCGTTTTTACCCCCTCATATAGGCAGCCATACTCCGTTTTCGGGGGTGTGCATGCTGGGTATGTTCTTGTTTCCATAACCCACCGAACGCTGACATGGATTACAGGATCTTTAACGTGCGTATTTGATCTTCTGCTTGCATATACACACGAAGGGGGTTCAGGCACTAGCAGGTCTGCACATATGTTGACCTGGGAGATCGTGAAAAATCTCCACCCTTCACCCACCAGACGCCGTCACCGTGATTCGAACCCGGGACCCTCAGATTGACAGTCTAATGCGCCCGTCTGTTGACAGATCCAAGTCCAGGAAGGGGACAGAACCCAGCCGCAAAGAGGGCAGCACCCGTCTGCCCAAGTTTCCGGTGGTTGCCATGGAAACCAAAGACTTGGTCAACAAGCAGTTGTACTACAGTGACGTGCCTACACTCAGGTCAGTGATCCCTGTGTGTGTGTGTGTGTGTGTGTGTGTGTGTGTGTGTGTGGATAGATGTGTGTGTGTGTGTTTGGATAGGTAGGCGAGTGTGTGTGTGTGTGTGTGTGTGTGTGTGTGTGTGTGTGTGTGTGTGTTTGGATAGGTAGGCGTGTGTGTGTGTGTGTGTGTGTGTGTGTGTGTGTGGATAGATATGTGGGTCTGTGTGTGTGTGTGTTTGGATAGGTGTGTGTGTGTGTGTGTGTGTGTGTGTGTGTGTGTGTGTGTAGATATGAGGGTCTGTATGTGTGTGTGTGTGTGTGTATCTGTGTGTGTGTGGATATATAGGGGTGTGTGTATGTGTATGAGAAAGAGAGAGAGGGAGAAAGAAAGACAAATAGAGACAAAGACAGAGAGGGAGGGGGGTACAGAGAGAAAGAGACAGAGAGAGAGAGAGAGGGACAGACAGACACAGAGAGAGAGAGACAGAGAAAGAGAGAGACAGAGAGAGGGGGTACAGAGAAATAGAGAGAGATAGAGACAGAGAGAAAGAGAGAGAGACAGAGACAGACAGAGACAGTAAGACATACAGAGAGTGCGCGCGCGTGAATGTTTAACCGTTTACATGCCAAACTCTCCCCATAATCACCATCTCTCCTCCTTCCAACCACCAAACCACAACCAAACCCAAACAGGAAGGAACTGAAGACCATGCACACGGCGCAAGCGCGAAACCGGAGAGATACGGATTACAAACGGACCCAGCAGGACTTTTACCGGATGGACCTAGACAGACTGGATCAGGTGCCTGAAGGGAACCGCCAACATCTAACCTCGACCTACATGGCTTACCTCAACACTCCAGGAAGTCGACGTGCTGTCACTGAATGCGTCAGAACCGTACAGGGACATTGAAACTGGAAACTGAACTGAATGGAAACCGAACTGAAAACGGATCGGATCGGAAACGGAAGCGGATAAGATGTTGGAATGGGGACATGGAACGGAGATTAAAATAAAGCGGAACGAATTTTATTTCTGTTCTTTTTTCTTCTTCTTCTCTTTTTTTTTTTTTTTTTTTTTTTTTGATGGGTGTCGTGAAGAAGGAATAGTTGCAGGGGAACTGAAACCGAACTGAAAACGGATCTGATCGGAAACGGAAACGGATAAGAAGTGGGAATGGGGACATGGAACGGAGATTAAAATAAAGCGGAACGAATTTTCTTTCTTTTTTTTTCTTTCATTCTTCTTTTTTTGATGGGTGTCGTGAAGAAGGAATAGTTACAGGGACAGGGAAATTGAAACCGAACTGAAAATGGATCTGATCGGAAACGGAAACGGATAAGATGTGGGAATGGGGACATGGAACGGAGATTAAGATAA
>NC_134908.1:4402439-4404939 GCF_041734735.1 Babylonia areolata
ATATTGGACAGGGAGACTGTGTTACTGTGCCAGTTTCGAGAGAGAGAGAGAGAGAGAGAGAGAGAGAGAGAGAGAGAGAGAGAAGACAAGACAAGACAAGACAAGATCAGACCAATTCTTTATTATCGAGGATAATAGATAAGCACTGGCGCGCTTTTTTTTCACCCAGTCCCCGCCCTGAAACAGGGTCTACACTACACAAAACTACATTATATGTGTCATTGCATGCACTACACAGTGGTACTTAAATTCATAGAATGCGAATACTATACTACATAAAAGCATAAGAATGGTAAAAATAAGACACACACACACACACACACACACACACACACACATACAGAGAGAGAGACAGAGACAGAGACAGAGAGACAGAGACAGAGAGACACAGAGAGAGAGAGGCAGAGACAGAGAGAGAGAGAGACAGAGAGAGAGACAGACAGATAGAGACAGACAGACAGAGAGAGACAGAGAGAGAGAGAGAGAGAGAGAGAGAGAGAGACCGGACAGAGACAGAGAGACAGAGACAGAGAGAGAGAGACAGAAACAGAGAGACAGAGACAGAGAGAGACAGACAGTCAGAGAGAGAGACAGACAGAGAGAGACAGAAACAGAGAGACAGAGAGAGAGACAGAGACAGAGAGACAGAGACAGACAGATAGACAGACAGACAGAGACAAAGACAGAGAGAGACAGAGAGATTTATGTATACGTGATTATGTGCGCACGTCCATGTGTTATTCACACAACATCGTAAGAATTAACGTCAACACAGAAACACATGGTGTGTGTCCATCGAGATCGATGATGACCATCGTTGTCATCCAGCTGGGGGATGGGGGGAGGGTGGTGGTGGTGGGGGGGGGGGGGGGGGGGGGGGGGTGTTCATGAATCTATCAGTGAATGCGCAGATGGCTGAATAGTCCAATCTGCGCACGAAATGTTCGCGCTGACAGTTGGGGCAGACAAAGACAGGCATATCATTGTCAGGGAGCTTGTTTGCCCGTGACTTTCTGGCCTGCCTCTTCTGAACAGCTAGCTGCAGCAGACCTGTTGGCCTCGCACAACTTGGCGCCTTTGTGCACAGCAGCGCGCCATTTGTCACGGTCCACTGCAGATTCCTCCTAGGAGTCAGGGTTGATATCAAACGCTTTCAGAGAGACTTTCAGAGTATCTCTGAAGCGCTTCTTCTGACCTCCGTGTGATCTCTTCCCTTGTTGCTGCTCGCCATAGAAGAGCCTTTTGAGCAGCCGATGGTCTGGCATGCGCGCCACGTGTCCATTTCAGCGAAGCTGGGCCTCCATCAGGATGCAAAGGACGTTAGTCGAGACGCCAGGAAACACTCACAGCCATGTGTCGATGGTGGAAGGGAGATAAACACTCGTAAATTAATCGTTTGTCTCAGGTTATCTCCCCTATAATTATCACCTCGACTCAAGAAGAACTGTTCGACTGCAAGCAAATACACCCACACCTTTCCAACCCGCTCCCCCCCCCCCACACACACATACACATAACCCCCCTACCCACACACACATGCACGCACGCACAAACACGCACAAACACGCACGCACACACAGACACACACACACACAGACACACACACACACACACACACACACACACACATAATCCCCCTACCCACACACACATGCACGCACGCACACACACGCACGCACACACAGACACACACACACAGACACACACACACACACAGACACACACACACACAGTCACGCACACAGACACAGACACAGACACACTCGACACAGACACACACACTCACACACACACACACACACACACACACACATACCACCCCTACCCCCACACACGCACGCACGCGCACACAAACACAGCCACACACGGACACAGACACACACAGACACAGTCACACACAGACGCACACACACACATTATATATATATATATATATATATAATTTTATGTATATATTTTTTTATTTTTAAAATATTTTTTATTCATTCATTTAAAAATTAAATTGTACATCCACAGGCTCGTCACTCACCCTTCACAATACTTCAGCCGACAGCCAGGTCCAACACAGTCGCAACATGACAAAATGTTGGACAAAAGATAAAACCTTCACCTTCACCTATCCCGTAGTCTTGTGGACCATTGGGGCGCCACAGGTGATCTGGCAACCAGCATCCTCCAATCCTCTCGGTTTTCTGACCTCCTGACTGTATCGTTCAACCTCAAGCCCGTCCATTCTGGGATGTTGTCCTCCCATCTCTTCCTCTGTCTGCCTCTCCTTCTCCCCCTTGCACTGTGCCCTGCAGGAATGTCTTGGCAAGCCCTGATGATCTCGTGACATGGCCATACCATTTGAGCTTGAAAAGACAAAAAACCAGCAATGTATAAAAGCTAAATACACACACAAGCAAGTAACACAACAACAGCAGGCACGTTTCCCACACACACACTCCACACCCACACCCACACTCCCACACCCACACATCCACACACACACAACTCC
>NC_134908.1:4412439-4440378 GCF_041734735.1 Babylonia areolata
CCTTCTTCTCTCTCCTCCTTCTTCTCCTCCTCCTTCTTCTTCTCCTCCTGCCTTCTTCTTCTTTTCCTCCTCCTTCTTCTTCTCCCTCCTCCTCCTCTTCTTCTCCTCCTCCTTTCTTCTCCTCTCCTCTTTTCTTCTCTCCCTTCCTTCTCTTCTCCTCCTCCTCCTCCTTCTTCTCCTCCTCCTTCTTCTTCTCCTCCTCCTCCTTCTTCTTCTTCTCCTCCTCCTTCTTCTTCTCCTCCTCTCCTTCTTCTTCTCCTTCTCCTCCTCCTTCTTCTCTCCTCTTCCTTCTTCTTCTCCTCCTCCTCCTCCTTCTTCTTCTCCTCCTCCTCCTTCTTCTTCTCCTCCTCCTTCTTCTCCTCCTCCTCCTCCTTCTTCTCACGAATGATCTGATAGTGAGCAAAGTGTGTGTGTGTGTGTGTGCGACAGGCAATGAAGGAGGAGCCAATACTCTGAAGAAGGTCAGCATGGAAAAGATTAGCAACGAGGACTGCGCCAGGAGGTGGATAAATGTCCGGGGGGCCAAAATCAACGCCGGTCACATCTGCTTCTTCGAGTCCGGCAAAAGCGCCTGCAGTGTGAGTGTGAGGGTGTGTGTGTGTGTGGGTGGGTGGGTGGGTTGGGGGAGGTGGGTTGGATTACAGGGTCAGAGTCAGGGTCATACTGCTGCTAATGTTGCTGCTGCTACTGCTGCTATTGTTGTACAGCACCAGCAACAGTTTTAACAACAGCAACAACAACAACAATGATGATACTACTACTACTACTACTACTAATCTTACAAGTACAGTTGTTCTTCTTTTAATCATCACATTATCATTCTTCTTCTTCTGCTGCTGCTGCTGCTGCTACTACTACTACTACTACTGCTGCTGCTACTACTGCTACTACTACTACTACTGCTGCTGCTACTACTACTACTACTACTGCTACTGCTGCTGCTGCTGCTGCTGCAACTACCACTTCTACAACTACTACTGGTCTTGCTGCTTTTTCTACTACAACAACAGCTACGACTACGACTACTACTACTACCACCACCACCACCATTATCGTTACTACTACTACTACTACTACTATCGTTATGGTTCCAGGGGGATAGTGGCTACTACTACTACTATTACTACTACTACTACTACTACAATCATCATCATCATGGTTACAGGGAGACAGCGGTGGGCCAGTGCGCTGCGGTAACGTGATCACTGGAATTACGTCCTGGGGCAGTTCTGACTGCGGGGCCTACTATCCTAGTGTCTACACCCGGGTGTCCGAATTTCACGGGTGGCTGACCAGTGTGGCCGGGCCACAGTTATCTGGTTCTTCTTCCACTTTCTCTTCTTGTTCTTCATCGTCGTCATCATCGTCGTCGTCATCGTCGTCGTCATCCTCATCGTCATCGTCGTCATCATCGTCGTCGTCATCATCATCATCGTCGTCATCGTCTTCTTCTTCTTCTTCTTCGTCGTCGTCGTCTTCGTCGTCTTCGAATTCGTCTTGTTCATCTTAAAAGAATAACAGACGAATGTAACTAACTTATCGAGAATTTCAGTCTTCTTCTTCTCCTTCTTCTCCTCCTCCTCCTTCTTCTTCTTCGTCTTATATTATAAAAGCTAATAAATCTGAATTTTCGCTGCTGCCCAGCAGCTTGGTCACAGACCACACTCATCATAGTCGACGTAATGTTATTTTTTCGTCATCTCGTGGCACTAACATGACGTCTTCTACTGCGTCATGTTCGAAATATTCCTTCACTTGTCTATATACATCTCTCTCTCTCTCTCTCTGTCTGTCTGTCTGTCTGTATCTCAGTGATTGTGTATAACCAACACCACGACAAACTGGACTGGTAACTTCCACGAAATCAGGGTTCACAATGAAAACCCATGGACGCTTCTCGCTTCTCGTGTTCAGTCCGACAAAAACCGTTCCAAGGTTACACATCCAGAACAGTCCTCTTCTTTTCAGCTCCTCCACTTTGTTGACCTGCTCCAACGCCGTCACCTGTAAAAAGCAGAGGCTGTCGTCAGTAGCGTGAGGGGTGGATATACATACATACATATATCTCTCTGTATGTATGCATGTGTGTGTGTGTGTGTGTGTGTGTGTGTGTGTGTGTGTGTAGCAGCTGAATCCATATCAGATCACAAACAATGGCTCTCAAAACTGAGTCGAAACCACAGCAAATAAGTCATGACATTTACTTCATTTAGGTATGAAGATTGCCGTTGAAACAGGTCCCTGACTATTGGAAAGATACTGCTTATCGTGTGTATCTCTCTCTCTCTCTCTGTCTGTCTATCTCAATGTATATCCATGCACGTATTGCGAAGACATCATCTTTTATTTCTTGTTTGGACAAGCCGTGCTTTTAACACCTGAATCAATTTCTCTTCTTGCTGCTGATGTCGCCATTGTGAGTTGACCGCCCACATGTAGAGAAGTGGGTTGAGAGCAGAGTTGAAAGGCAACACGAACACAGCCATGGTGTCATGGTTCGTATCGAAACCAGTATATATATGATAGTCAGTCGTGTCCGACTATGACCATCAGAACAGCAGAGGAGGCAACTGCTGTTCCGACTATCTGGGCTAGAATTTGATAATAGTGGAGAGTGTCTTGCTCAAGTACATCCCCACTCTCTCGGCCAAGAGGGCTTTAGGACAGTCGGCGTTGGGATGGTTCCCAAAGGCCAACTAGCCCACAAGGCTGCAGCACTAAGAGCCAGTGCAATTTTGCCTCCTAGTTTGAGAGTCATTGTCCTTCACAAAAAGACTAAGCTGTAAATGGTTTCCCATTGACTGGAGAAATCATTGATAATACAGCTCTCACTTTGCTGTTGGCCCAAACGTAAACTTATATCAATCTGTGATATAAGCCGAGTGTTGGGCCGTAACCCTATGAAAACACAGATGTACAAATTAACATGGCAATGGAATATTTCAGAGTAATGTATCAATCCTTTGGAAAAACATCATAAAGACACTGCTTCTCTCTCTCTCTCTCTCTCTCTCAATTTATATCCATGCACGTATTGCAAAGAATATCATCTTTTATTTCCTGTTTGGGCAAGCCTTGCTTTTAACACCTGAATCAATTTCTCTTCTTGCTGCTGATGTCGCCATTGTGAGTTGACCTGCCCACATGTAGAGAAGTGGGTTGAGAGCAGAGTTGAAAGGCAACACGAACACAGCCATGGTGTCATGGATCGTATCGAAACCAGTTACACCATGAGAACTCATCATCGTCACCAGTCCGAACGCCAGCCAGGAAGCAGCATCTGTAACAGCCACTTTTCTCATAACATGCACTGAAGAATGCAATGGTGTCTCTGCTGGATTGAGAGTTGTTCTGTACTTTGGAGTTTCTTTACATATGACAGCTTGGCCAGCTACAATCATCACACATAAAATAAAATTGACTGTCACAATAGCTGTGAACCATCTGAAGTAATGTCCAGAGTGATAGCAATCAGATAAAGCCAGACGACAGAGACCAGACAGACTCTGGAGGCCCCAGTGAGATAGTCCGGGAAGAAATGGAATTGTTGCCAACAAAATCCCAACAATCCACACACAGCCTGCAGCTGGTAATGGTAATCTCCTTCCACCTTTCGGGAAACAAAGTACAGAAATGTGATACAATGTTATATACCAAATAACCAGTTCTGAAACTGTACTTGACAGAGAAGAAAAGAAACCCAGCCAGCTTGCAGATTATACCATTTGTCCATGCTTTTTCAATCTGGATGTACTTTCCGTAAAATATATTGTCTGCTGTCACGATAATGCTGACGTGACTTCCCATACACATATCAGCAAACTGAAGATGGACAACAGCACTGATGGAACTGCTTCCAATAATTTTTTTCACAGCGTGTGAAGTCATCAAACACACAATATTGCCTATCATGGCAGAAACGCCAATCAACCAGAAGAAAATTCTGTACAGTTCAGTTGGTAGCAGTGCTGTACACGAAGGGAGTACAGTGTGTGGTGCAAAACACTTAATGTTACCAGAGTGCTTGGGAAATAAATCCATACAGCAAAATCTGTAGTTTGATGAAAAGATACGATCCAGCTGATCACAGGATGAAAACAGATCTGAAGGGAAGTCAGTGACTCTATTCCCCTTTATATCCAACTCTTTGAGATGTAGTATATTTTTAAAACCCACTGGTCCGATAGTTTCAATAGCACAGAATGACACATTCAAAAACTGCACATCAGGCAAATGAAAGGATAACTTGTTGAAAAAGATATTCAGATATGTTTTTGATACATCCACTCGTGTCAATTCATAATGGACGTCCTTTTTTGCTTCACTGTTCATCGTTCGAAAAGGATTGTGTTGTAAGTGAAGAACTCTTAAGTTTCGAAGCTCAAGAAAAACTGTCATATCAAAGGTTCTTAGGTTGTTATTGGCAAGATCTAAATATTTCAGGTTTGCAAGCTTTGTGATTGAAATATTATGAAGGGCGCACTTGGACAGCGTCAATCGAACAAGATATTTGTTTTCACTGAAGTAATCCATTGACATATTTGAACCTTTTGCGTCTACATATCGTAAGTGAAGATATAGATCTGGAGAAAATGGTTTGTTACAAAGGAAAACATAGCCCTGACACAGACAACCTTCAGGACAGGTCCTGTCACACAAGAGTTCATCATCCCGCTGTGGACACTGACCCCAGCCATCACACAGATGATCTCCATGCACACAAACTCTGGACCCTCGACACCGGTAGAAACCAGGACACATTGCTGTCTCACAGTCTTGTTCATCTTCTCCATACACACAGTCAGAAAATCCGTTACACCGGGTGTACACAGGCAAACAATACAACCACTCAGCTGTGCAGCGATAATGACTGTGAGGACAAGAGTCATCAGCTGTCACCACCTGTTGAGTGAAGTAACCTGTCCCATCCAGATTCACATAAAACCTTTGCTTCATGTCTTTCTCTTTGACATCAGCCAGGAAGCTGTAGTCATCAGGACACCCAACCTCATCAGAATTGTCCACACAATCTGCGTATTGATTGCAGCGTTGACTGAGTGATACACATTGACTGTTAGAACATAGAAAACCAGTGCATGAAGGGTGTTCACAAAATGACTCATCGGTACTATCTGGACAGTCTGGTCTGAAGTCACACACAAGAGTGTGATGCACAGTTGTGATACCATCATCACAACTAAACATGGTGTGCATGTATGTGGTTTTCCTTCCCATGACAAACATATCGGTATGCTCTGCATTCGTAATGTTCATGTGTGTGCAAATTGGTGCATGCGTTGTTTTCATACATAGACGTCTTAAACGATGTGAAAAAAACACATGTGTAATTTGATTGTCTGTGGAAATTGATAAGGATTGTTTCGTATGGTTAAAGATAGCTTCTGGTAAGTGTAAATGAGCCAGTGACACTTGTGAGTATGGAGCATCGCTGAACAGTACTTCACAAATTATCAGCCTTGTTGGGTAGTTTATATAAAAGGCGTACATGAAACTTAACAGCATGTTGTTCAGTATAATTTGACCAGCACGTGCTGAGGGCAGGTACAGAGTCTCTAAACTGAAGTGACTCATGGTGTACACCACAGTGTTGTCAGACCATTTACAAAACTTTCTATATGCATACGGCACAGAGTCCCAACCACACATTAAACCTATAGGTGCTTCAAATATATTGAATTGTTTAAAGAGATGATGAAAATTTACCTGTTCCTTTCTGGATTTTGCTGAAGCTAATCTTCCACCTATTTTCAAACACTCATAATGGGACAATAGGGCAAGAATGTGTGTGTCCATGGACACTAACATGTAACACTTGTTACGTGAAGCCACCAACCCCTGGCAGTCAGGACTGCTGAAGGGGCAATGTTCTGTTTCATCCCGTGCATCTTCACACTCTGACTTCAGATTACAGTCCAGATGACGTTGAAAATTAGCATAGTAGTTTACAGAACAGTTGAAAAGGCCGTTTGTAAACTTTACAGGCTGATTATTTAAACACAGCTTGGACACAAATATTCTGAGACCAGGATGGTGGTCTTCCCAGTAGTGAAGGAGGATCTTTAGGTATGTTGTGTAAAATATTTTAGATGATGGATTATCAGAACTGCAAATACGTTCAACACTTTGGCGAGTTGTATTTGGTTTTGAATGAAATTCTATCCAGTAACGTTTATCAGAATGACCAGCACACCTCTTAACTTTCCATATCTGTTGAATGCTCATCATGATCCATCCAGAGGGTACTCTCCATTCCACACTAAATTCCATGTCTGCATATAAAACGTTTACATATGGTGTTGATGCATATCCGGAATATTCAAGTATATATTCAACAATAAATTGGTGACCATTAATTGTTTCAAAAGAAACTTGTCCCATAGAACTGTTGACGTTTGTGATCACTATGCTGTTTCCAAAATGTGATTCAACAAACATTTGCCCAAGGGTATGACGATTGCATAACAAAGAATACCTTGTAAAGAATGGCACGTATATTATAGTTTTTCTGTGCTTAGAATCACACCAGTACACCAGTCTCTCTACAAACGCACGTACTTTCATACCCTGTGGCGCCTTTACATGCAGCTTACAGAACGTGTTGAAATCACCACACACCCCGTACACCACTCCCTGTTGTGTTGTGTGTTGTGGTAACTTCCATTTACAGTCTGACGCATTGACCTGCAACACCATGATGTTTGTGTTGTTTTGGTTTGGAAAGTGCTCTACACCTGGACACATGTCACTGATGTTCAGTAGACCAGCCCAGGTATTCATGTATATGCTGTTCACACTCCACTGATGTGTGGTTATATCAGCGCACACAAAGAGGAGGCAGTGTGCCAGTCCACACAACACTGCGATCGACTCGGAAAAGACATGTACACTGCCCGTTCTGGTGAGACTTGTAGCTGACACTGTGTAGTTTGGTTATTGTCGTGACCATGCATTGAAGTCAAAACATTTCAATGTAAATGATGTATTTCATAAGAAATTTAGGCCCGAAACTGTGTGGAGTTTCATGATCTATTTGTGGCGATAGTCATGCTGATGTTTGTGCGTGCGCGCGCGCGCGCGCGTGTGTGTGTGTGTGTGTGGGTGTGTGCATATGTGTGTGTTTGCGTGTGAGTGAGTGTGTGTGTTTGCACTCGCATGTATGTGTGTGTGTGTGTGTGTGTGTGTGTGTGTGTGTGTGTGAAAGTGTGAAAGTGTGTGTGTGCGAGAGAGAGAGAGAGAGAGAGAGAGAGAGAGAGAGAGAGTTTTTGACGCTTTGATATTTCATTGTCACTACCTGCATAGGTCTATTGACAAGGGGGTGATCAGGGTTATTTCTTATGTCACCACAAGTACAATACCACACTGAGCTTAATCCATAAAAACAAATCAAAACATGCAAACAAAGAAAAACAAACCAGCTTTCATCAAAATACAACACCCTTACAATAGGAAAGCAACAAACAAAAACAACAAGAAAGAAAGAAACAAACAAAAAACCACCATTACTCGACCATCTCTTCTATTAGCGATATTGTTCAATGTCAGCCTTATTATTTGGCTTACAGTCTGAACACAAGGTAATAGATATTATATACTGTTATCCCCTCATTTACTCTGGTATTGTTCTAAATAGTAAGACTACATCTTATTCTTTGTGCTCCTGCGATAAATTTAGCTATTGACAGTACTGTAAGATCATCATCAGACAACAAAGCAGAAACAACGTCGTGCCTTTTAGCTACATCAGACTGAAAAAACACAGAATCTTTTTAACATAATAAGCCCAGTTTTCGTTACCTAATTTCATTTGTAATAACATCATATCATAAGCCTGTTTGCATAAACGTAATTGCGGAAACTTCAATAATTTCAACCAATATTTTATGCATTTCACAAAAGTTTTTATGTACAAAGGATATCTACCCGTTTCCCCATATAATACAGGTGCATACGTAAGCACAGGTTCAATTTGTGTATCAAACATTTTCCAAAATAGATGATAATCAATAGAGTTAAGCTTTCTTTCTTTCTTTCTTTTTTTTTTCTTTTTTTAAAATAAAGGTTTCAGTATTTCAATTACACCTTTCTTTGCTTTCCTACAAGATTCTTCCCACGCATAGTTTAAACTTATTTTTGTTGAAAATGCTATTCCCAAATATTTATATGCATTAGTTACTTTAACATCCGCATTTCCATATAACTACTTTTCATGTACTGACAGATGCCCACCCATTCTAAAAACCACAATCTTAGTTTTATCTAAATTAACTGTTAAGCCTAAGCAATCTGCTTCTTCTTTCAAAACATTTAATTGGTTTTGTAAACTCATAACAGTACCTGACAAAAGAATAACATCATCTGCGAATAATAGTAAGAATATTTCAATAGCTCCCGGGATTAACTGAATTCTATGTTTTCCTTTTCTTGACAATTCCACTACTAATTGATGTATGAAAACAGAGAACATCTGTGGGCTCAAATTACAACCTTGTTTAATGCCATTTGGACAACTAAAACATTCTGAATACACACCACTCAAACACACACATGCAAATACTGATTTGTACATAACTCTGAGAGCCATATACAATTTACCATTTACACCACTTTCACGCAGATCATGCCACAGCATTGCGATTCACGGAAGGCCTTCTTAAAGTTTACAAATGCAACATAAAGTTTAGTATTGTTAAGCAAATATTTTTGCACAACAGAATATAATGTAAAAATAGGGTCTGTTGTACTCTAATTACTTCTGAAGCCTGCTTGGTGTTAACTATGTTTTCTTCCCTTTCAGTCCACTTTGTTAGTCTGTTCAGTATGTGAGTGTAAGTTTTACTTAAAACACTGGTAAACGCTACTCCACGATAATTGTCAGGATTGTTGACGTCTCCTTTTTTTTGAAAATTGGAATTATTATGGATTTTGACTATTCTAAAGAAAAAAAGCTGGTTAAATAACAGAACAAGAAAGTCAATAATGGTTGAATCTGCATTCTTTAACATATCTACGACAATTTTATCTAGTCCTGCACACTTTCCTGATTTCAAATGTCTGATACTAGCAGTAACCTCTTCTTTAGATATTGGATTATTGAATAATGGTTCAAATGGATTATCTTCTTCTATCAAACTGTCCCCTTCTTGTGGTACATCATAGTCAATATGTTAAAACCCCTAAAGAATTAGTTATACCATTGTTCCAAAGATATATCATTATACATGAAAGCCTTTATATTCACAGATCTTATTATTGCCCAAAACGTTTTAGAATCCTTGACTGAATCTC
This sequence comes from Babylonia areolata, assembly GCF_041734735.1. Classification (NCBI taxonomy): domain Eukaryota; kingdom Metazoa; phylum Mollusca; class Gastropoda; order Neogastropoda; family Buccinidae; genus Babylonia; species Babylonia areolata. Next base: position 4,421,746 of record NC_134908.1, read on the forward strand.
TCAATTTTCGCATCCTATTCACTTTAAATTCTCTCTCTTTTGTTTTTCTTAATTCAAGATATTCTTTTCTGGATGTAGCATATGCTTCTCTTTTTTCTTTCCTGTTTGTTTCTGTTTTACATCTTCAAAATCCCTTAATAACCGTTTAACTTCCTGCTTCTTTCGTTTACATTCAACATCAAACCAATCATTACGCTTTTTGTACCCTTGGCTCACTCTTCAAACCATGCATGCAGCAGCCCCGTATAAAGCAGTAACAAATTGATTTAAACTCTCATCTATGCTAGTGTCTAACAATAAGAAGGCTTTCTGTAAACAATCTTGAAATTCAGCACTGTCAAGTTCATGTTTATAAAAACTAACATTCTCTTCTGACCATACAATTTTTTCTTCGCCATGTTGTCTTGAATTCTCACCTAAATCATTCTGATTCTTTTACGTGCTAATTCTACTGGTAGATGCCACGGGTCATGCTCACCAACATGCAAATCAAAGTTCAGTAATAAATTACAAGGAATAAGAAAATAATCATTCTGCATCCACTGGGAGACAGAAAAGTACATTCACTCTCTGTCACCCATACAAAAACCATTCAAAATAACTTAATCAAGCATGAAACACAAATCCAACAAAGTTTTACCAAAATTATTAATCACCTGGTCCTTAGAATCGCGCACACAACTTCCTTCATCCGCTTTGTCACACTCCCATTCATTCACATAGTTAGACATAACTTCGATTTCGTCTGCCATGATAAGACAACTTTTTAGCAGGAGCATGAAATTTCACATGTACTGGTGAACTGACATACACATCATGTGTTACTACTACACACTCTGCACGCCCACCCCCTACAACTTGTGCATAGGTTCGACTGTCAGGGACCCTAGGTCCGATCACAAGCTGACTTTTCTGGAAATACGCCCTCTTTCCCTCTTGCCTTGCCTCCTCAACAATATGGGCCTGTGCATTGGTCAGATCATTTGCAACCCTTACCAATCTTTCCTGCAGTTTCTGTCTTGTGTCCCTGTCCATAATGATTGACATTTTGTCTTTCCATTTTGTGAACCGGACAATCATTGGTTTCTGTCGTCCTTGTGAATGTCCTGTATGATGTGATCTTGTAATATAGTCACTTGTCCATGTTTTTGGTCCGTCAATACTGTTTAAGATGTCGACAACTGCACTGGCACATGTATCAAAAGTTTCTGTGGGCCCTCACTGGGAAATCCCAATAAAAGCGCAAGTTGTCTCTGCACAAGAAACCTTCAAGTCTGTCTGTATCAGAACTCAGTTGATTTACTTCTACTTGCATTTCTTGAATTGTATCACTAATATATCGCAGTTCGTCCTTGCCGTCATTTGTTTCAGTGAACAGTTGTTGAACACAGGGGGAAGGTCTACCCAGATTTTTACGAAAACACGTTTTTTTTAAAACTTGAAAAGCGGTTGGTTTGTGCATCAAGTTTAATCATTCTAGTTTTATATGCAGTTTACAGTTTTAAAAAATTCGAAATAGTTTTTGAGTTATAAGGCCTCAAAGGAGGTAGGGTCAAGGCACTTTTTGCCACTGAAATCTCAAAAAAATGGTTATTTCTACACGAGTCCATTTTGCCACATGTTTTCGTCAAAGTTGCACGCCTACCGTGCGTATAGCCAGTAAATCTAATTTATAACTTCCGGCAAAGCACATGGGCACCTGTATCGTGAGTTTGGTGTGAAAGTATCAGTTTTTAGTGTTTTATTTTTAGTGTTTGTAATCACCATGCCTACAGATAGAAAGCATAGTCGTGGATGGTCCAAGAAACGTTCATTTCGTGGGAACAAATTTACAAAAGTGAACAAAGTGAGTGAAGATTGTGTCAGTGAAGATGCATCCATTGAGAAAGAAAGAATTTCACTGAGTGAAGACAATGAATCGCCAGCTCCAAAATGTTCAAAGAAAGAATGTGCCACGCTCCCCCCTTTCTCCATAGTGAAAAAGAAAGTGCTGATTCTGAGTCCGAGAATGAAAATGAGGAGGTTGATTTTGATCTAGAGACCCAGGTAGGCTACAGGCTGAATGATAATGATTTTTTCAATCAGAATATCACATCCAATCTTGTTTTCGCTAACTGTCATGGGCATGTGAAGTTAGCTGAACTGAACAAGAAGGGCTTAAGAAGTCAATTAGCTTTTCACTGTGAAAATAAACACTGCAATTATCAGGCAGCATTCCCATTTTGTGCTCAAGTTCCTGTTGGAAATTCTAGTGTAAATGTTGTGAATAGGCGTGCAATATTTGCTATGAGATGTATAGGCGGAGCCCTCGCTGAACTTAGGACATTTTGCGGTGTAATGGATTTACCCCCACCAAGAGTAGTCATAAGATAATAAATGATACTATTCAAAAGGCAGCTACTGATGTGCGGGCCATAAGTATGAAAGAAGCAGCTGCAAAAGAATATGAAAATGCACAAGACAGATAAAATGATGAAAACAGACATATGGATGGGTCATGTGATGGCACACGGATGACTAGAGGTCATACTTCCACTGTAGGGCTAACAACTACCATTGGAATGCATTATGGAAAAGTGATTGACACCCAATGTAAAAGGAAAAATGTAAATCTTGTCAGTACTGGGAAAAACAAGATCCTAATTCAGAAGAGTTCAGAAAATGGAATAGAGAACATCCCTCTGTCTGTACCAAGACACATGACGGATCCTCAGGATCAGTGGAATCTGAGGCAGCTGTTCAGATTTTTTCAAGGCCAGTGACAAATCATAAACTAAGATACACAAACTTTATTAGTGATGGTGATACCAATAGTTAAAAAAAACACACCAAAAAACTGAGAATAAACCATATGGTGATGAGATCCCTGTTGAAAAAATTGAGTGCGTCGGTCACGTACAAAAGAGGATGGGGAATCACCTAAAAAATCTGAAGAAGGTGACAAAAGGAAACTTAGCAGATGGTAAACCTTTGGGTGGGAAGGGTAGACTTACAGACAAAAAGATAGACAAACTACAAGTGTATAATGGCAGTGCTATCAGGGGAAACAAGAACAATCTAGTAAGCATGCATGCGGCAGTTTGGGCTATATTTTCCACTACTTGTCAACAGATGAAAATCCAACACACAACTTCTGTGACAGACAGTGGTGCAAATATAGGCAGAGTGAAAGGGATGGGACAGAACTAGATTTTAAACATGAGGGCAGTATGCCAAAAGAAGTTATGGAAATTATTAGACCAGTGTTCAAAGACCTTTGTAGGACTCAGCTTCTTCAGAAATGCTTGCAGGGGTACACGCAAAATGCACACGAACCATTGAACAACCTCATCTGGAGATTTTGCCCCAAATCCAAAAACCATGGACTAGGAACTGTGACTACAGCTGTTGCCTTGGCTGTGTGTCTTTACAATGATGCTGCCAGTAGTTTGAATGAAAGCCATACTACACAGAATACAAAGAAAACAAAATTCTGTGCAGAGTTCTGCAAGAAAAAAGACAGTTTGCGCATTATAAATGCTAGTCGTCAGGCCCATGCTGCAACCAAACAGCAACGCAGAGCTAGGAGACAAAGAAGACTGGCTCAGAATGAACAGCAGGCAGAAAGAGAAGGCCATCCTTACCTTGCTGGAGCACAGTAGGACAACATAAGGTAGGAAATCATATTTTTTGTGTCTACAAAAGTTTGTGTTTTTTCATGCATATGTTTACTTCAGACATCATATTTTCACTAAATATTATCCGATTGCTCTGAAATTTGGCATGCAGATAGAAGGGACAAATACCAATGTTTGATAGTAAATTTGAATAATTCTATTGAAACAAAAATTGTTCAATCAGTGATAAGTGTGACTATCCATAAAAAACTTTATCAAAATCGGGGCGGAAGATGTGGACTGAACATTGAGAGTAAAGCTAAGATATTACTACCAACCATTTTTACTGTGTTGATATGCATGTACATAAAATAGGAATTACTGCTTGTATAAACCCTTTTCAGAGGAGTGTACCAAAGTCGGTAGGAATTTTTCTTCATTTTCCGCAACATTTTAAGACAATTATTTATTTTCTCTATTTCCATTAATCACAGACCTATCAAAAACTTTGTATGGAAAGTGTCATGTATTTGGCATGTTCTTGCCAAGTGTCACGGCGATAGGACCATTAGAAACAAAACACATGGCTTTACAATTTGGTACCAAAATCTGGGTAGGCCTTCCTCCTTCTGAATGTCCGCCGTCATGTCTGTCACTGTTTCTGTCAAGTGTCTGTGATATCTTTCTGGTCTGTCACATTGTCTGTTTATCTCTTCGCACTGTTGTTTGACTTCACCCAATTCACCTTTAATTTCTCCAAGGTCACTCCTAATCAACCGAGTCTGCTCACTGAATTGTTGCAGCAGAGCTTGCATCAGTTTGTCTTCTACAGTCTCCGTGTTTGTCACTGTTTGGGAATCCCCTTTAGAGTCAGTCTGTCTTGGGACCAGGATTTTTCTCCACGTCACCGCCAAGAAACAATCTCTGTAGTGAGAACACGGCGTGCTGCACGCAGCATGCAGAGAGGAGCAGTGGCACGTGCAGTGCAAGCTGACATACGCTGTCACTGACACGCACCTCTCTCAGCACATGACATTGTTCCCTTTCTGTTAGACAGTCCTGTCAAATATGCACCACCAGGTGACATCAGCTTGCACACCTTCCAACAAAAAGTATGAAACAGCGACAAGATCATGCCACACAGTACAAAAGCAATGCAAACATCAGTCGATGTCAAATGTGTCTCAGTGTCCGTGTCATCTCTCACCTCCAAATGTTCACGTGTTCCCCTACTTGACCCAGACTGTAACCGTCCACAGAAAATACCGATAGGAGCCCTCCACCTACCTAAATCCACCACTTTCAAACACTTTACCTTTCCACAGAACCCTACTGATCCACAGCACATCAAACAAGTTCCGTTCAGTCCAGCACAACTCCTCACAACAGAAAATTTGCTGCGTGCATTCACACGGGCTGCTAGCCTGCCGCCATTACCTGTCATCCTACTGTGTCCATTGTAGTTTGGTTATTTTCGTGACCATGTTTTGATGTAAAATCATTTCGATGTGAATGTTGTACTTCATAGCAAATTTAGGCCAGAATCTGTGTGGTGTATTATTTATTTGTGGTGATAGTAATGCTGATGTGTGTGTGTGTGTGTGTGTGTGTGTGTGTGTGTGTGTGTGTGTGTTCTCTCTTTTAACGTCTTTTCACTTTAAAGATTTATGCCTGAACATCAGATCTCCTCATATCAATACGAACACATCATATAATTATAATGTCGAGACTGACCATCCAAATGAAGCCCTTTTTATTTACGTTTTTTTCCTCATAGAACCCATACTGATTTTTAATTGATTAATGAGTAATTGGACTGATGATCGACCTTTTCCGTATATTTATTGCCTCAGATACATATTTTGCAAGTGAAAGTATTATATCTTCATTTTCTGTCATCAGTATGCCAAACAAATCTTTTCTCTGCGTTGGAGCTGTATTGAAAATGGTACAGATTTTTCTTAATTCATCGTATCTTTTGCAGTTGAAAATGAAATGGTTTTCATCTTCTGGGCTATCGCCACACATTGGACAAGGAGATATTGCTACGTCTGAATTGAACCATCTTCTGTTGGCATTCAGTCCAAGTGCTCTCAATCTGAGCTCCGTAAAGCAGATTTTATGCCATTTATTTGTTCTAATCTTTTATACTTTTCTGTTTGAAATATTGGTTTAAACGAATAGAACCATTAATACCTATCACTGCTCTCTATTTCTCCGTGCCAGTTTTGTTTGTAACATGCTATAAGTCTGTCTTTGAATTCCGATACAAAGCCGCTCTCGTGCCCTACTCCTTGGCATATCCATGTTCCATTAGTGTTTTCTTGATGTGGAATACCCAGTTCTGTTTGCTCTTCTCCTCTTGCAGCACCAGCATCTCGTATGCTTGTCTACACAATCGTGATGTTGGCAGTCTTGTTAGTTTGAGCCAATATCTTATGCATTTACAATTGATCTGGTATGCAATGGGTACCTACCGGTTTCTCCATAAATTATAGTGTTTGATGAGTGTAATGGGACACCAAGAAAGCGCTTCATTGCAAACGTATGTACCTTTTCCATTTGGTTATTTGACATGAGTCCCCATATTTCCAATCCATAGTTCAAGGCTGGTTCAATCTGTGTGTCGAAAAGTTTTCAGAAAAGCTGTGCGTCAGTCGAACGCAGTCCCCTGAGTGATTTTATAATTTGGATTCCACCTTTCTTCCCTTTTCTGTTTGCTTCATCCCACGCAGACACCAAACTCAATTTTGCTGTGAATAACATTCCTAAATATTTTCATCTATTGGTTACTTTTATTTCCCTATCACCATTGCACCATTCTTCATGAGTCGAAAGATGACCTCCATTGCGGAAAACTATAATATTGGTCTTATCGAGATTTACTGTTAATTGTAGTGTATTTCTTGCTAAAGGGCATTTAATTAATTTGGTTAATCTATGGGTGTGTCAGACAAGAGAACAACATCATCAGCAAATAGCATTAGGAACAATTCTGTTGCCCCAGGTATCATTTGTATTCCATGTCTACCCTTCTTTGATAACTCCACTGCCAATTCATTGATGAAAGGGGAAAACAGTGGTGGACTTAGCATACAACTTGTTTAACCCCTCGTGGACACTGAAAAAAGTCTAAATAAATACCTTTGTCGCGAACACACACAAGCACAGAATCGTAAATACTTTTAACAGCCATGTTAAACTTTCCATGTACCCCGCTTTTTCTTAGAGTACTCCACAGGATGTTTCTGTTCACAGAATCAAATGCTTTTTTGAAGTCTACGAATGCTACGTATAGCTTCGTCTTACGTAAGGAGTGGAGTGATGCCAAGAGGTAACGCGTCCGCCTAGGAAGCGAGAGAATCTGAGCGCGCTGGTTCGAATCATGGCTCAGCCGCCGATATTTCTGTCCCCTCCTCTAGACCTGGAGTGGTGGTCTGGACGCTAGTCATTCGGATGAGACGATAAACCGAGGTCCCGTGTGCAGCATGCACTTAGCGCACGTAAAAGAACCCACGGCAACAAAAGGGTTGTTCCTGGTAAATTCTGTAGAAAAATCCACTTCGATAGGAAAAACAAATAAAACTGCACGCAGGAAAAAATGCAAAAAAATGGGTGGCGCTGTAGTGCAGCGACGTGCTCTCCCTGGGGAGAGCAGCCCGAATTTCATACAGAGAAATCTGTTGTGATAAAAAGAAAAGAAAAGATAGAAAAGAAAATATGCTTTTGGACTGAAGCATATAAAGTAGATATAATTATGGTCGACAGTACTATAACCTGTTCTAAAGCCCGCCTGTTCCTCTATGTCTTCGATTTAAGATGTGTGTATACACTTTAGTAATTGTACTTGTCAAGGCTACTCCTCTGTAATTGTTCGGGTTCTTTGTGTCTCCCTCGATATGTATAGGCAAAATAATGGAATTTGCTCAGTCCAACGGAAATGTTCCACTTTCAAATAATTTGTTAAATAGGGTAACTAGGAATTTCATAACATCACTGTTTGCATCTTTTAGCATTTCACCGATAATGTAATCTGGGCCGACACTTTTACCCGGTTTCAGGTATTTTATACTTGTTATGATTTCCTATTCTGGAATTGGGTCATTGAATAGAGGTTCTTCCTCAACATCTGCCGCTTCTTCAGTGATTACTTCTTCCTGGTCAGAACTATTATCAGCTGTATTAAAGACGTTAGTAAAGTGGTTATGCCACTGTTCGGAGCTAATGTCATTATAAACCGATGCTTTCCGTTTAACTGATCTCCCAGAACAGCTTAGGGTCATGGACGCAGTTTCTTAATTTTTCTAATCTTTCTTCTTCATACGCTTGTTTCTTTGTCCTTTTTAGCTTAACATAATCCTTCCTCTCCTTAACATATTCTTCTTTCCACTGATTCTTAACGGCTTCTGTCCTACATCTTTGGAATCTCTTAAGGAGTCTTCTGACCCGTTTATTTTGCTGCCTGCATTCCATATCAAACCAGTCATTAAATTCTTTCCTAGTTTTTCTGAACTTTCTAACCATACAAGCAGCTGCTCTATATAGAGCGTTTGTAAACAATTTAACCCTGCTATCAACATCAAAATCTAACGTACCATGAGGTTCACTCAGACTCTCATTGAAATCATTGCTGTCTAGATCCTCTTTATTTTTTCTGCAACTTCTCAACATTCCAAATAACCCTGATTTCATCAGAGCAACCCCCCCTTTGGTTCCTGACTCTTTTCATTGCATTGACTATTTTCCCACTTTAGTACTACTGGTAGGTGCCATGAATATAAACAATCATCAATGTGTAGATGATACCTTGCTCGTAAATCTTCAGATAGAAGAAAATAATCAATAACGCTGCTGCCGTGTGGTGACACAAAAGTAAGTTCGCCTTCCGTGTCACTGCTGCACGATCCATTTACAATATACAAGTCAAGCATAAGGGCAAGATCGAACAGGGATCTACCATTTTTTATGACGGAATGAGAGAGAGAGAGAGAGAGAGAGAGAGAGAGAGAGACTCAGATTCAGAGTAGAAGCCGTTGTGCCATGGTGATTCAGCACATACTAATTCTGTACATGTATAACAACTGTTGGGCAGTCTGTAATTTTTTGCATAAAAAAGCAACGTGTAACATTCGTCCAATCCACACCCTTTGCAGCCAGAAAAAATGTATCTTCATTATGTGTGTGTCCTTAAGAGCAACATTATCCTCGCTTACAACCTGACTATCTTTAATACATTGTAATGAAGTGGACACAGACATTGATAATTACACAATAAACGTTTACACTGTACCACTGAGTTAGACGAAAGACCCATATACTATACATCTCTCAGAATCCAACACATAATATTGTGTCATCTTGTTACCACTAACCGATATATATCCTCTTGAAGTTCTGATATGTTTTTGTTTTGAAGAGTTGTCTTGCTGAGTCTTCTGTACATTCTCTTTTATGTGATAATAAATGCATTGATTTAAAGCTCGGAAACAGACAAAGTATTCCCATCTGATCATATCTTTAAGATCGGATATGGACAAGTAATTCCTATCATAACTTGTCTTAAAGATAGGAAACAGACAGAAGTATTCGTATCTTGTCTTGTTTTAAAGATCGGAAACAGACAAAGTATTCCCATCTGATCATATCTTTAAGATCGGATATGGACAAGTAATTCCAATCATATCTTGTCTCAAAGATAGGAAACAGACAGAAGTATTCGCATCTTGTCATGTTTTAAAGATCGGAAACAGACAAAGTATTCCCATCTTATCATATCTTTAAGATCGGATATGGACAAGTAATTCCAATCATATCTTGTCTCAAAGATAGGAAACAGACAGAAGTATTCGCATCTTGTCATGTTTTAAAGATCGGAAACAGACAAAGTATTCCCATCTTATCATATCTTTAAGATCGGATATGGACAAGTAATTCCAATCATATCTTGTCTCAAAGCTAGGAAACAGACAGAAGTATTCGTATCTTGTCTTGTTTTAAAGATCGGAAACAGACAAAGTATTCCCATCTGATCATATCTTTAAGATCGGATATGGACAAGTAATTCCTTACATATGTTGTCTTAAAGATAGGAAACAGACAGAAGTATTCGTATCTTGTCTTGTTTTAAAGATCGGAAACAGACAAGGTAGCCATGTCTTGTCTTCTTGAAAAGATCGGAAAGACACACATGACTTTTCTTTTAAAAATCGGAAATAGACAAGTTATTCATGTCTTAAAGAAATTGTTTTAAAGATCTGAAACAAACAAAAATGTATTCATTCCTTATCTTATCAGAAACAGATAAGTCATTCACTTCTTGTAGTGTCTTAAAAACAGGAAACAAGCAATTCCTATCTTATTGGAAACAGACACAGGTGAACGTGTTAACAAGAAGCCTTCGTCCCGAGCGACTGAGAGAAAAACAAGACTGACACTGTTTTCATCACACCACTCTCTGTCTCAGTCAGTAGCGTTGCCAAGAATAACGACGAACAATCTCTGGGAGGTGTCTTCATGACTCATTCCAGGGTGTGGAAGTACGTGACTGGAGGGAGGGGGTGGGGGAATGATTTATTATCAGGGCAGAGTAATAAATAAATCAACTTTCACTCTGTTTTGTGAAAGTACGTGGCTGGAGGGAGGGTGGTGGGGGGAATGATTTATTATCAGGGCAGAGTAATAAATAAAACGACGTTCGCTCTATCTGTTTGTCATTGGCCTCTAACCAAACTTGTCCAACTGTTACCTTACATACATCACACAAGTAATATCTTATGCACAAACTAACTCACACACACACACACACACACACACACACACACACACACACACACACACACACACACACACACTTAAACACGCATACAAACACTCACACATATCCACGCACGCATACATGTACGTACGCACGCACACACACACACACACACACACACACACACACACACACACGCACACACACAGAACATCTCAGGAAATACATAAAAATTCTACCATATAGCAACATTTTTCTTCTATGATGAATGATACCTTGGAGAAACAATGACAGCGACACGTTTTACGGAAGTCTTTGTATCCCTTCACAAACATTTGGACGCCATTTGGAAGAGACAACAGCATGAGCATATGGGACAAGATAGAGGATAGCATGGAACAAAAAACAAAAACAAAAAAACATTGACAGAAATATTACATTGTGTTGTGATTTTAATGCATGAACTAGCGTGGAACGAAGATAAATTGACAGAAAATGTTATATTCTATTGTGATTTTAATGCACGAACTTGCGTGGAACGAAGATACATTGACAGAAAATGTTATATTGTGTGGTTATTTTAATGCACGAACTTGCGTGGAACAAAGATAAATTGACAGAAAATGTTGTATTGTGATTTTAATGCACGAACTTGCGTGGAACGAAGATACATTGACAGAAAATGTTATATTGTGTGGTGATTTTAATGCACGAACTACGCATGTTACTCATTACTTTAAGATGGACGCTGAAAACAATATATTTAATTTGCCATGAACTCACTCTTTTGACACAGAGTGCGATAGGTTTTCTGTGGATTCTTTTTGATAAAAAAAGAGAAAGGAAAAGAAAACAAAAAACAACAACAAAAAACCCCACAAAAACAAACAAAACGAAACAAAGCAACAAAAAACAACAACAACAACAACAACAACAAAAAAGAAAAAAAGAAAAGAAAATGAATGTCATTGTGAATTGACAGGGATGTATGTAACTGCAGAACACTGGGTGAACCTCACTGATGTTTCACATAGTGTTGTACATTGTTTTATTTGCTCAAAGGCAATCAGACGGGAAATATTACACACGGAAATTAATTCCCTCATAAGCTTTCCAAGCACTGCCCACCAGAATTAAAATTTCATAAATTGACTATAGGGACCACCACCACCACCAACAACAACAAAAAATCACATTAAAAAATCACAGGATCGAAATTTACTTAATAATCCACGAAAAACAAAATGGTATTAGTAAAAGAAACATTTGGGATCTTTTTGTGTCAGAAGTATTTATAACATCTTTGCATTTACCATGAACATGGGAGCAAATTTATGATATTGATAATAAAGTGAAGTCAGATTTTCCATCAACCAGTCATGAATGACGTAGTAGCAAGTGAAATTGGTGATGGAAAGTTTTGTTTCAAACTAACATTTGCTGCTTACTTTACTATTCATTAATGACTTCGTTGCGTAATACTGATTTCAGCAGCGAATGTGGTCTTAAAAACCAAAGTTGAATTTCAGAAGCAAAAACTGCTGAAGAAATAAGCATGGTTTTCAGCGAAAGAGAGACATCAAATCAAACATGACTGCTTTGGCTGGTGCATTTTAACCATAATTTGTTTCTTCCATGTGTGTTTCACTTGCACCTCAGTCTCTGCAAGCAGTTCTTGGCCACTCCAAAGAAATACAAACACAACAAACAAGAGAATTTTGTTGCTGGTGTTGCTGTTTCACGGTTTCAGTTTCAGTTTAAGTAGACTGATCTGAAACTGAGACCGTTTCAGTGACAAATATTCACTGGAAATATGCAGAAACTCGAGGTAGACATAATTTATAGAGAGAGTTAATGTCACTGTTAGTTTTGGAATGTTTCTTTGTTCGAGACTCATCTTCTTCTTCTTCCATGTTGTTACTATATTCATTTGTTTTGCGACGTGTTTTTAAGTCTGCGTTTGGCTGGGCACTAAGCGAAGATGAATTCCATTTATTTGATTGAGGAAATGCAATTCACAGAAGGGTGTGAATGTCTTCCTGTTGTTGTTCTTCTTTTTCTTTCTTTTTTAAAACTATATTTTTCATTCTTTTCTTGGGGGGTCCATACATGTATAGAGATAAAAAAAATAAAATCAACGACAACAAAAACAAACAAACCAAACTGGAGGGGAAAAAATACACCAAAAAGCAAAAACACTCACACACACACACACACACACACACACACACACACACACAAACCAACCAAACAATACATTATATATATCTCCAAGCACTCGATACGACTAGCTACTAACCGTAGTTCAACTCACAGCTCAAGCTGAAAGCCCAGCTATAGCAGACTCCTTTTTCGCAACTAACCTGCCGGTCTTCAACGGCTTGCACAGAATGTGTGACGCCATTCCTGGTTTGAATGCAAAGCCCATTCTAAACCGTTTTCTCGCCAGAAAAAAACAACAACATATTGTGACTGGCCGTCTATATGTCCCTGGGCCTGCGCGGGGATTCTTTTCTATCCTTTAATTCAGTAAAATATCAGTAAATCTTTTGTCCCCTTTCATAAATAGAATAATACCACTCGGGTACATGGCTATATATATATATATATAACTACACACACATACACACACTTATATAAAATAAACAAACACAAATGCTCCCCCAAAAATGCAAAGAAAGGATTTCGAATCATAACATTGAATAGCAAATAGTATCAAAATAAACAGATAACCAAATGCTTGTCATAAAGTAATCTGGTCTTCATAATCAGTGTCAGCAGCTGGATATGCTTCCTTTTTTCCCTTTCTCCTTTTCTCTCTTTTTTTCAGCAAAAGAAAAAAATCTAATTGTATGCACGTTTGGAATGGACACATTGTCACTGTTTACAAGTGATTCACACACACACACACACACACACACACACACACACACACACACACAGGTGTATCTTTACATATACACATAATTATATACATACACATATATGGATATATGTCATATTCACTGAATTCATTTCACACCAAATGTAATACTTTCAATGCCGTTAGCAAGATTAATAAACTGTCATTTATACATCCCCTTCAAGCATCAACGTTTTGACTTATTTCCATTGAATTGTTGTAGTAATTCCGATCATCAATGAAATTTATTGAGGTCATGTTTACAAATGAAATGTATTTTTTTTTTTATTTCGTACCTTCCTTTTAGATATTTCTGAAACGCGTGAAAATGTGGTAGATTTTCATTAATTCTACATTTATAGATGAAAAAACTTTGCCAGCAGTATAATGAAGTCAAATACCATATCCGATTTATGTATTATGGATCATTTCCGAATAAAACAATTGGCTCGTTCAGCCTTGTTCCTCTTCTTCTTTACCTTCACTGTTCGTTGGCCCACCTTCCGAACTGTCTAGGTAGCTCAATGCGCACATCACAACACGACACAACACAACACAACACAACACAACACAACACTACACTACACTACACTACACTTGTCACGTTGTATAGGAGAACGGACTGTTTCTAGGCTTATTTGTGTGTGGACATAGTGGTTCGTCCGTCGGGATCGACGAGGACCATCTAGTCAGAACGCCTACCTTTACTCCACCTATGTCGATCTGACCAAGGCCTTCGATACTGTTAGCAGAGATGGCCTTTGGAGAATCATGGCGAAGTACGGATGCCCCAGAAAGTTCATCACCATCATACGGCAACTACACGATGGGATGCTGGCCCGAGTCCAAGACAACGGAGAGACTTCAGAACCATTCCCTGTCTCAAACGGAGTCAAGCAAGGGTGTGTTCTTGCCCCCACCCTGTTCAGTCTCATGTTTTCAGCCATGCTGACAGATGCCTTCAGAGACGCTGACGTAGGCATTGGCATCAGGTACCGCACAGATGGCTCACTCTTTAACCTCAGGAGGCTTCAAGCAAAAACCAAGGTGAAGATAGACACCGTCAACGACTTCCTGTTTGCTGATGACTGCACTCTCAACGCTGCCTCCGAAGCTGACATGCAACACAGTGTCGACAAGTTCTCTGCTGCCTGTGACAACTTTGGCCTCACAATCAGCACAAAGAAGACTGAGATGATGCACCAGCCAGCTCCAGGAAAGCCTTACGTTGAACCAAACATCTTCATCAACGGGCAACGACTGAACGCGGTGGACAAGTTCACGTACCTGGGCAGTACACTCTCTCACACAGTTGTCATCGACGACGAGGTGAATGTCAGACTCGCTAAAGCCAGCGCTGCCTTCGGCAGACTCCATAAGAACGTTTATAACAGGAGAGGCATCACCCTGGAGACGAAGCTCAAAGTATACAAGTCCATAGTTCTCACCACACTGCTCTATGGATGTGAATCATGGACGGTCTACAAACGCCACGCCAAAAAGCTGAACCACTTCTCGGCATAAAGTGGCAAGAGAAGATCCCTGACACAGAGGTACTCACTCGTGCAAACTTGCTCAGCATCTACACCATCTTGATGCAGGCCCAGCTGCGCTGGGCAGGCCATGTAGTTCGCATGCCAGATCACCAGCTCCCCAAGAAACTGCTGTAGGGCGAACTCCAACATGGCAAGCGCTCCCATGGAGGCCAAAAGAAGCGCTTCAAAGACACTCTGAAAGCTTCTCTGAAGGCCTTCAACATCAGCCACGACACATGGGAGCTGAATGCAATGGACAGACCAAAGTGGCGTTCAGCTGTCTACAAAGGCGCCAAATCCTGTGAGGCCAACAGAATCGCTGCAGCAGAGCAGGCCAGGAAAAGCTGTGCCAGCAAGTCCCGACAGCCGCCACCATCCCCTGTCCACACTGCGTCAGAACCTTCCGGGCGCGGATTGGCCTGACCAGTCATCTGCGCACCCACAGAACCCAACCCGACATAGGTGGAGTAAAGGTTGGCGTTCTGTTCCTGCCACTTCTCCTGGAGCTGCCTGGCAGCAAACACCATGTCCATAGTCCCGCGTTCTTTCCAGAAGCCACAATGGCTCTCTGGTAGGAGACCTTGCTCAAGGTGCGCTATGAGACGTTTGAGTAGCACTCTGGCCAGAGTCTTGCCTGTGACGGACAGCAGGGATATTCCACGATGGTTGTCACAGGCCTGACAATTTCCTTTGCGCTTGTGCAGGTGTATGATGGAAGCGTATTTGAAGTCCTGTGGAACTGCCTCATGCTGCCAGATGAGCTGGAACAGCTGATGAAGCTTCTCAGTCAGCGCCATACCACCTTCTTTGTAGACCTCAGCTGGAATGGAGTCTGAGCCAGGGGCTTTGCCATTGGATAGCAGACGGATAGCTTTCTGGGTCTCCTCCAAAGTTGGAATGGCATCCAATGACTCACTGACTGGCACCTGGGGGAGTCGGTCGATGGCTTCATCATTGATGGTGGAGGGGCGGTTCAGTACACTGTCAAAGTGTTCAGCCCATCTCTCAAGGATCCCGTCCTTGTCAGTGATCAGGGTAGAACCATCAGCACTGAGGAGTGGAGCAGATCCGGAGGTGGTGAGACCGTAGACTTCTTTCAGGCCGTTATAGAAGTTCTTCATGTCGTTCCTGTCTGCAAAGCCCTGGTTCTCATCAGCTTTGTTGCTCAACCAGGAATCCTGCATCTGCCGCAGCTTCAGCTGGATGGTGCTGCGTGTGCTCTTCAGTATGTCTTTCTTTGGCTGTGACTTGGGATCTTCAATTTGGGCTCTGTAGGCTTGGCGTTTGTCTTCGAGCAGCTGCTTGATCTCAGTGCAGTTCTCATCGAACCAGTCTTTGTGCTTCCTGACAGAAGGCCCAAGGCACTCCATGGCAGTGTTGTACACCGTCTCATGCAGTGCGCCCATTGCTGCCTCCACATTCTGGTTGTCCAGCACGATGGACTCAAGGCGTTCCTCCAGGGTGTCAGCAAAGCTCTGCTTGATGTTGCCTAGCTCCAGCTTGTTGACATTCAGGCGTTTGAGTGCTTTCATGCCCTGAGGCCGTCTCTTGGGCTGGATGCAGAGGTTGAGCTTGGAGACGATAAGGTGGTGGTCTGTCCAGCACTCGGCGCTGCACATGGCCCTCGTGACTCGTACGTCCTGCCTGTCCCTCTTCCTGACGATGACAAAGTCGATGAGATGCCAATGCCCAGAGCGAGGATGCATCCATGACGTCCTGTTACGGGTAGCAGCACACAACTTCTTTCATCCGCTTTGTCACACTCCCATTCATTCACATAGTTAGACATGACTTCGAATTCAGCTTGTTCCTGACCAATTCTAGCATTCAGATCTCCAGTGACCATGAAATATACTTCATCTTTTTCAAAATGCTGTAGTAATGCTTCTTCTAATAACAATACACCATCTTTAATCAGTTTATCATTGTATATCGGGCCTACATTGGGAACTACATAGCAAGCTACAAAGAACACATCTTTATTCAAACCAAAAACATTTTAAATTATTTTTATAACAACAGTATTATCACACTCTTCCTTCCCTTCTTTCACTCGCTCTGCCAGACTCTTTCTCACTAACAGTAACGCACCGCCTGAACGTCTGCCATGATAAGACAACTTTTTAGCAGGAGCATGAAATTTCACATGGTAGGTAAAAACACCAGAAAAATCAAATGACGAATCAAGAAACTTTCTGTAACACGAACAAAATCAAAGTCATTTACATTATTAACGAATGAAACATCTTTTAATTTACTGTATAAATTTTCAACGTTATAATTAAAAAACCTCCATTGTTGTGGATGCTCGGGCCTGTCCTGTGGCTTTCTCGACACGCTCGAACGAAGGTTCCTGTCACTGACACCACCACCTCTCCCTCTGCCACGGCTCGAATTTGCTGGCGACTTGCGTGGCTGGTTCCCCAGGAATGCGCTCATCTCGGTCTGTCTACCTGCAACAAAAGAACTGCGTGCTGCTCGTGCGTCACCACAGGGGTGACCCAGGGAATCCCTGCTGCCTCTGGCTGACCCGCGTCATTCCCCCGATGACGTCACCTGGCCGCTACGAGGGAAGTCCCCGTCTCCACCCCCGCTGCCACTGTCACGCTGACGCTGACCCGGAGTTGGACAGTGTCCAAGGGGTGAGGAGGGGGCAGAGACAGTCCCGCTGACACCTGTTGTACCGCCCTGCTCCGTGTCCACTGCCACCCCTCTGACCACCTCACTGTCAACGCCACGTGATTCCTCACGTTGATCTGCGGAGACAACCATCTCCGCCCCCACTTGGTTCGGAGCTGGAGCACTGTGTACTGGTGAACTGACAGACACGTCATGTGTTACTACTGCACACTCTGCACGCCCACCCCCTACAACTTGTGCATAGGTTCGACTGACAGAGAGCCTAGGCCCGATCACCAGCTGACCTTTCTGGAAATACGCCCTTTTTCCCTCTCGCCTTGCCTCGTCAACAATATGGGCCTGTGCGTTGGTCAGATCATTTGCAACTGATTTTCTCTATTTCCATTAATCACAGACGGCCCAGGGAGGGAGAGGGGGGTGTCTGGCATCCATTCCATTCATAAACACTGCCCCACAAGTGCCCCGGTCAAGGATAGATGACGCGCGCTGATGACGCGACTCGCGCGAAGTTCAAAGCGCTTACCGCGAGAACCGATTTTTTCGGGCGGCAGGAAGGAAAGGACGAATTTTCTGCTGCACGGTTTACCAGCCTCCAGGAATGAAGGGTATGATTCTAGCAAACTGGAAAACCGTGCTGCCGGAATGAAAGAGAGTCAGTCCGTCTTGGGACTAGGATTTTTCTCCACGTCACCGCCAAGAAACAACCTCCATAGTGAGAACACGGCGTGCTGCACACAGCAAGCAGAGAGGAGCACTGGCACGTGCAGTGCAAGCTGACATACACTCTCACTGACACGCCCTTCTCACTCAATACATGACATTGTTCCCTTTCTGTTTGACAGTTCTATCAAATATGCACCACCGGGTGACATCAGCTTGCGCACATTCCAACAAAAAGTATGAAAGAGCGACAAGACCATGCCACACAGTACAAAAGCAATGCAAACATCAGTGTCCGTGTCATCTCTCACCTGCCGATGTTCACGTGTTCCCCTACTTGACCCAGACTGTAACCGTCCACAGAAAATACCGATAGCAGCCCTCCACCTAGCTAAACCCACCATTTTCTAACACTTTACCTTTCCACAGTACCCTACTGATCCACAGCACATCAAACAAGTTCCGTTCAGTCCAGCACAACTCCTCACAACAGAAAATTTGCTGCGTGCATTCACACGGCTGCTAGCCTGCCACCATTACCTGTCA
>NC_134908.1:4440478-4445478 GCF_041734735.1 Babylonia areolata
GCACGCACAGTACGGCACAGCACAGCACAGTACAGCACAGCAGAGCACAACACAACACAGCACAGCACAACACAGCACAGCACAGCACGGCACAGCACGGTACAGCACAGCACAACACAGCACAGCACAGCACAGCACAACAAGGTACAGCACAGCACAGCACAGCACAGCACAGCACGGCACAGCACGGTACAGCACAGCACAACACAGCACAGCACAGCACAGCACAACAAGGTACAGCACAGCACAGCACAGCACAGCACAACACAACACAACACAGCACAGAACAGCACAAAGCAGTGTCTTGTGCAGCAGCAATGCCAGGCAGAAGCAGAAGAAGAAGAAGAGTCTCTGTCAGACTTTTCATGACTCATTCCAAGGTGCTGTGACACTAGTATGAAAAAAAAAGAAAAAAAGAAAAAGAAAAAAAAAGACATTTTCAAGTGTTGGGCAATGCACCCAGCGCTTGTCGATCTGTGTGTGTGTGTGTGTGTGTGTGTGTGTGTGTGTGTGTGTGTGTGTGTGAACGCGCGTACATGATAATGTACCAATTGTTCTTTTCATCGCTTTGTTACCTTTAATGGACTTTTCCAGTTACTATTCTTATTCGTCGTTCTAATCATTTTATTTCGTTTAATTTCATTTCTTTATTTCTATGTTTCGTGTCGTTGTTTATTTTTATATTTTGTGTCGATAAATGGGCAGCATTGAAAAAAAAAAAGGCCTTTACCCATTAAATATTAAATCAATCAATCTTCTTCTGCTCGATAGAAGAACAGACGGAGGCTTTCAATGTTCCTACTGGAAATAGAAATCTTGACCGCCACATTGTGGGAACGAGTAGAATAGAGACTTTAATTAATTGCAGTGTTTCTAAAAGCGAATATGTGAAATGCTTTTATTTGAGAACATATGTTTATTACTCTTGTTTGATCAAGTTATCCGCGTGTGTGTGTGTGTGTGTGGGGGGGGGGGGGGGGGGGGGGGGGGGGGGGTGCGGTGCGGGTGTGTGCTGATTATCTGGTTGTGGTTTTCCGCAATTCATCTTTATTCTCATCTTATCTGTCTATTATAATCAATGTGCAGTATAGTAGGCTATGTTTATAATTATATTCAAATAATGTTTCTTAATTCTTTCTGTTTTTACATTAAGAATACTAGTTATTACCTGCAGTGTGTGGATGTATGTATGAAACGATGTATGTGATATTTTTTACATTTGTATCTTCGTAATATTTGTAGGGGCTGTTGTTGGCTTTTACAGTTATGATCCCCATGTTGTTTACTTGTCTATGTTGTGATAATGCACCTGACCAAATTTCTCCAGTTGGAGATAATAAAGTTATTCTTATCTTATCTTATCTTATCTTTGAGTTTTTTTTTCCTCTTTTCATTTTTTGTATTTCTTTTTATCACAACAGATTTCTCTGTGTGAAATTCGGGCTGCTCTCCCCAGGGAGAGCGCGTCGCTACACTACAGCGCCACCCATTTTTAAAGATTTTTTTTTCCTGCATGCAGTTTTATTTGTTTTTTCCTATCAAAGTGGATTTTTCTACAGAATTTTGCCAGGAACAACCCTTTTGTTGTCGTGGGTTCTTTTACGTGCGCTAAGAGCATGCTGCACACGGGACCTCGGTTTATCGTCTCATCCGAATGAAAATATCGGCGGCTGAGCTGATAAACCTCGGTTTATCGTCTCATCCGAATGACTAGCGTCCAGACCACCACTCAAGGTCTAGTGGAGGGGGAGAAAGTATCGGCAGCTGAGCTGATAAACCTCGGTTTATCGTCTCATCCGAATGACTAGCGTCCAGACTACCACTCAAGGTCTAGTGGAGGGGGAGAAAATATCGGCGGCTGAGCTGTTTGTTTGTTGTCGTTTTTGGTGTGAGCGAAGATCGTATGTGAAGTGATGTAAAATCAGCTTGGAGGAGGGCTAGTGCGCGTTCTATAAAACAACAACAACAACAACAACAACAACAACAACAAAAAACCAACAACAAAAAACTGATATAATGTTAAACGAAAATGTACAATGAAAAATTATGTCCAATTTAATGAGTGGAATGTATCCTGAAAATGACTTTCCTTGAAACATTTCAATTCGCCGTCTGATAAAGTTTCTAAACAAACGAACAAACAAAAATATATATAAAGACTTACTCAACAGTATTTTACACACACACACACACACACACGTTACACACGCGCACACACCCACACACCCACACCCACACCCCCCTCGCCCCCCTCACACACACACACACACACACACACAGTGCACGAAATTTGGCTTGAAGCTTTCATCTGGGGGTTTCATAGGAAATGAAACCTCGAAATGAAGGCTTCAAGTTTTAAAACAAATCTTTCTCTTTTTTTACACTCACTTCCAACACGACCACACCCCTACCTGAATATGTAATTAGTGGCATGTAATCCTCATCAGAATGATCAGAATAACTTCGGTTGAAAACAACAGCGTTACGCTGGACAGGACACGTTATCCGCATGACATACAGCAAGATCCCGAAGATGCTACTGTATGGCCAGCTGAAGGAAGGCCACCGTGAACGTGGAAGACCCTACAAGCGCTTCAAGGACACCTTGAAGACAAACCTCAAAGCCTGTGATATAGACATCGCTTCCTGGGAAACTGATGCCCTTGACCGCTCTCGCTGGAGAATGCTTGTGCTCTAGTGGCATAAAGACGTTTGAAAACAAGAAAACGCTGGTCATTAAGGAGAAGCGTGAGCGAAGGAAGCAGGGCTCAGCTTCTGGAGACGTTTTCCCTTGCAACACCTGTGGGAAGTGCTGCGCATCCAGAATCGGCCTCTTCTCCCATATGAGGACACACACCGACAGATAAGTCTGCCTGCCTACTCATCCGTCGGTCCGACGGGAGACTCCATCACTTCCATTTTCAACAGTGCCTTCGTAGTCGCTATTGTCGCCCTCTTGCGGCAAATAAAACAAACTTCGAACCACTCTTTCTGCATTGTACGTCCTGACAGACGTGTTGACACGCTCAACAACTATTTCTTTTACAAAACAAAAGACAATGCATCAAAATCGAGCAAAAATCGTACTGAAAAATCACTTCATACAGTCTGCAAGGCAGTTGCCATTTGCAAACGAAGTTTTGGTGTATATATATATATATATATATATATGACAGTCAGTCGTGTCTGACTATGACCATCAGAACAGCAGAGGAGGCAACTGCTGTTCCGACTATTTGGGCGAGAATTTAATTATAGTGGAGTGTGTCTTGCCCAAGTTACATCCCCACTCTCTCGGCCAAGAGGGTTTTAAGACAGTCGGCGTTGGGATGGTTCCCAAAAGGCCAACTAGCCCGCAGCACTAAGAGCCAGTGCAATTTTGCCTCCTAGTTTGAGAGTCATAGTCCTTCACAAAAGACAAAGCTGTAAATGATTTCCCATTGACTGGAGAAACCATTGATAATACAGCTCTCACTCTGCTGTTGGCCCAAATGTAAAACTTATGTTAATCTGTGATATAAGCCGAGTGTTTGGTAATCACGTGACAAACCCAACTTATGATTATGCATGAATTAACTCTGAACCAATCAAAAACTGCGTTCTGGAGCGAAACGCAATAACATGCACCATGCTTTGTCTTTGTCGAAGTGTGATCAGTATTTACAGTAGTATGACATATCCAAAGAAACAAAAGCAACAATTACGTCATTACGAGAAATAGTGTGTCTTATAGTCTGGCATCTGTCTTTTTATGACGACAATGTCTAAAGTGAAAACTATGCGTCTCACCTATGGAAAGAGAGGGGAAAATGATTGATTGATTGACTGATATGGATACTTATACAGGGCATATCCTCGGTCGGAGACCAAGCTCTAAGCGCTTTACAAACACGGGGTCATTTACACAACAGGCTGCCTACCTGGGTAGAGCCGACTAACGGCTGCCATTGGGCGCTCATCATTCGTTTCCTGTGTCATTCGATCAGATTTCAGGCACGCACACGTACACACTGAGACAAACATGTAACATTTAACATTTCACGTGTATGACCGTTTTGTTTATTTACCCCGCCATGTAGGCAGCCATACCCCGTTTTCTTGGGGGTGGGGGGTGGGGGGGGGGGGGTGCATGCTGGGCATGTTCTTGTTTCCATAATCTACCGAAAATAAGCGCGATCAATTTCTGGTGACCTGAATTTGCAAAGAAAGCGTTCGATCATTAATTTTGTTGACAGTCCAGTTATTGTAGATAACCACATGCCACTGACTAATACCCAAATCTATGCATAAAAATTCTGCACGGAAACGTTTCTGTATAAGCATCAAGAATCGTTAACTCTCTCCATACGAACGGCGAAAGAGACGACGTTAATATCGTTTCTCCCCAATTACCACCATCAAAATATTACAAGCGGAAGGCTCTTACACTGAAGAGGTGAATGTTGACAAAGAATACCACAATTCTGACGACGGAAGCTAAAGGTTGGATCATTCAGACACCCACTGGACATCCGAGGGGTCTGTGTAGAGGAGAAGAGAGGACTGGCCGTACTGAGTGAGTTAAAAAAGATGAAAAAAAAAAAAATAAAATAAAAATAAAAATAAAAAAAATAAATAAAAGACTGTACTACACAAACAAATATCTCTAATCACCATCTATAGACTTTCAATTTATCGAGCTCACAAAAGAAACAGTCACATTGGATGACCGGACCTTGACGGCGGCCATGATGTTGGTGGCCACGTGGCTTGGGTTGCCATGACGACGGCTGCAACCGCGCTGGCTCCTGGGTGGCGATGTTCACTTCCGTCTTCCGCTGAGGTCGTGGTCTCTGTCTGTGGTCCCGCGGTTCACTCCCTCTTGTTTGGTTCTGGTGGGGTTGGGGTTCGGACATCGACTGGTAGACTTTGGACTTTGGTGGTGGTGGTGGTGGTGGTGGCTGTTTGGTGGTGGTAGTGGTAGCGTCCTTTTGCTTTTCTTTGCCTCGGTCTCCGAAAAA
>NC_134908.1:4452978-4470478 GCF_041734735.1 Babylonia areolata
TTGAAAAAAACAAAAGAAAAAACAAAACAAAAATGAATAAATGAATAAATAAATAAATTAATAAATAAATAAAAAATCTTTTAAGACGACAAACGATCAAACTCGAATTTATGCAGCAGCTAGGTAGAGGACCCATGTCACTGAAGGGTGACCAGATCATGGGACTGTTATCCATGAACCTACTGCTCTTTATCTTTCGGTGGTAGGACAGGCCATATTTTCTATACATCGCAGGGGGGAATCCCCAGCTATTCTTAAACACCATATTTTCAGGGTTTATAGCACAAGGGAATTTTGCACTCTCAATTGACTGGTGGTGAAAGGGTTTTAATTAAAAGAAAGAAGGAAAGAGCGAATGATAAAACAAAGGAGGAGTGGGGAAGAAGAAAAGAATGGCTGAAAGAAGGAACAGAAAGAACAGAAAGAAGGAAAGAAAGAATGAAAGAAGGAAGGAAGGAAGGAAGGAAAAAAAGGAAAGAAGAAGGAAGGAAAGAAAGAAAGAAACAAAGAAAGAAGGAAAGAAAGAAGGAAGGAAGGAAAGAACAGAAAAGAAAGGGGGAGTGGGGAAGAGGGAAAGAATGGCTGAAAGAAAGAACAGAAAGAACAGAAAGAACGAAATAAAGAATGAAAGAAGGAAGGAAGGAAGGAAGGAAGGAAGGAAAAAAGGAAAGAAGAAGGAAGGAAAGAAAGAAAGAAACAAAGAAAGAAGGAAGGAAGGAAAGAACAGAAAAGAAAGGGGGAGTGGGGAAGAGGGAAAGAATGGCTGAAAGAAAGAAAGAAAGAAGGAAGGAAAGAAGGAGAGAAAGAAAGAAGGAAAGAAAGAAAGAAAGAAGGGAGGAAAGAAAGAAAGAAGGGAGGAAAGAAGGAAGGAAAGAAGGAAGAAAAGAAGGAAAGAAAGAAAGAAAGAAGGAAAGAAGGAAGGAAAGAAAGAAGGAAAGAAAGAAAGAAAGAAAGAAGGAAAGAAAGAAAGAAAGAAAGAAGGGAGGAAAGAAGGAAGGAAAGAAGGGAGGAAAGAAAGAAAAAAGGGAGGAAAGAAAGAAAGAAGGGAGGAAAGAAGGGAGGAAAGAAAGAAAGAAGGAAGGAAAGAAGGAAGGAAAGAAGGAAGGAAAGAAGGAGAGAAAGAAAGAAAGAAAGAAGGAAGGAAAGAAAGAAAGAATGAATGAAAGAAAGGAAAGAAAGAAAGAATGAATGAAAGAATGAAAGAAAGAAAGAAAGAAGGAAGGAAAGAAAGAAAGAAAGAAGGAATGAAAGACAGAAGAAAGAACAGAAAGGAAAGGGGGGGGTGGAGAAGAAGAAAAGAATGGCTGAAAGAAAGAAAGAAAGAATGAATGAAAAAAGGAATGAAAGAAGGAAGAAAGAAAAGAAAGAAAAGGGAAACAAACGGGAAAGAAAGAAAGCAAAAGCAAAGTTTAAAAAAAAAGAAAAGAAAAAGAAAAGACAAACAGAAATAAATAGTAAAACAAATTACACTTTCTTGAAGAAATGGAGCAGGGCTTCAAAAACTTTCGGTGATGGTCTACCTGCAATCGAACAACAACAGCAACAAACAAATAAAACACAATGAATAAATGAATGAATAGATCAATAAATAAATCATAAGGACAAACAACGACACAACAAACGAAACAAAAAAATCACCAATAAGAAACAAAAGAAAAGGCATTACAGAATCAAAAGAACAAAGGAGCAAACCATGGAACGAGTAAAACGAATAAAAAAAGGAACACAAAAAAATCACAACGCCCCAAATTCTGGGAATCTCCTATAAATACGTTGAAGGCAGCTTTCCCCACATCGTATTTTCTTGTTTGCTGAAGGCTGTTTGAATAAGGGCCTGCTGGGCGAACGTGTGTATTGCAAAGACATTGACTGAGTGTGTGTGTGTGTGTGTGTGTGTGTGTGTGTGTGTATGTGTGAGGGGGTTTACTCTGTGTGTGTGTGTGTGTGTGTGTGTGTGTGTGTGTGAGGGGGTTTACTCTGTGTGTGTGTGTGTGTGTGTGTGTGTGTGTGTGTGTGTGTGTGTGAGGGGGTTTACTCTGTGTGTGTGTGTGTGTGTGTGTGTGTGAGAACACTGATATATATATTATATATATATATATATATATATATATATATATATATAGAGAGAGAGAGAGAGAGAGAGAGAGAGAGAGTACTTGTGTGTGTGTGTGTGTGTGTGTGTGTGTGTGTGTGTGTGAACACTGATATAAATATATATATATAATATATATATATATATATATATATATAGAGAGAGAGAGAGAGAGAGAGAACTTGTGTGTGTGTGTGTGTGTAAAAACACTGATACATACATATATATATATATATATATATATATATATATATATATATATATATATATATATATATATTATAGCAAGTGAATGAGTGCTTGAGTGTGTGTGTGTGGGGGGGGGGGAGTACTCGGTATTTTCAATATTAAGTGGGTGATGCTTGTGGTGTTCGCACTAAGCGAGGTTGTATTTTATATGCGAAATTAGTGAAATGCAAAGACAGACGAGGTTAGTGACCGTGACAACACCAGCATTCGCTGTCAAGGAAGAAATGAATTCGTCAGTTTTCGAATCAAGTGAACAATTTTCACAAGCAAAGTGTGTTCATTTTTCAATATACCAGCCAGGGAAGGGAACAGAAATTCCATCACTTTGTTAAAAATTCACTTTTCTGTCATAGCATTATTGACTTTTGACCACTTTCACAGTTTCTGTTCATTTGATTTCATAAATCAATTTACACGTATTAATTGTTAAAAATTCACTTTTCTGTCATAACATAATTGACTTCTGACCACTTTCACAGTTTCTGTTCATTTGATTTCATAAATCAGTTTACACGTATTAATTGTTAAAAATTCACTTTTCAGACATAAGATCACTGGCTTCCAACCATTTTAACAGTTTCTGTTGATTTGATTTCACCAACCAGGCAAAGGAATATCAATTTGCGCGTATTTAATCGTTAAAAATTAACTTTTCAGACATAACATCATTGTCTTCTAACCACTTCAACAGCTTCTGTTCATTGGATTTCCTTTTGTTAATTGTTAAAGATTCACTTTTCAGACGTAACATCATTGTCTTCTAACCACTTCAACAGCTTCTGTTCATTGGATTTCCTCCGTTTCTCCGCCAGGGCATTGAACGTGTACACAAACGGGTTTAGAGCAGAGTTCAAGGGCAGCAGAAAGATGGCGAAGGCGACGTTGACCTCGCCAGGAATGGGAACCCCCGCCAAAGCCAAGAAGCCGCAGAGCCCGATGGGAAACCAGCACAGGAAGTCTGTGAGGGCCACCGTGATGAGCCTCCGGGCGATGGTCAGGTCCTGGGACAGCCTCGTGGTGTCTGATGCCAGCGTGTTCTTCTTCACCGACCTGTAGATGAACGCTTGAGATGTTGAAATGATCAGAAACAGGACTACATTGAAGACGATCAAGACGCTGAAGGAATAAACGTATCCTTTGAACGATCGTCCGGACACGGGTAAAGGAATACAGATTCCTGTCTGGCTGTAGAACTCCCAGTGGGAGGTTTGAGGAAGCAGAGGCACTGACGCGAAAACCAAGCCTGCTGACCACGTGATGACACAGGCCACGGATGTTGATTTCTTCTCGAAGCGAACTCTTCCGAAAGGGAAATGAATCACGAGGAACCGATCCAGGGAGATCAGCCAGATGATCATGGCCGATACTTCCCCGGACAGAAGGGAGAGAAACCCTGCTGTTTTACACACTGCGCTGTTCACCCATGTCTGCTCGTTGAAGAGGTACCTGCCTCGGTACTCTTCGTCTGCTGCTCCAATGATGGAAATGTAGACGCCCATCAGCAAGTCTGAGATGGTGAGGTTGCTGACGAACAGGCTGTAGCTGCTTACAGAGGCCTTCCAAGCACACAGACGTATGATGAAACAGCACACGTTTCCTGTGACAGCCAGACAACTGATGAGCCACAGGAAAGCTCGGTAAGTGTCCGTCTGTAACAGGTCTTCACAGGATGATATTCCGCTATCTGGGGCAGTGCAAAACCTCTCCTGAAAATGACCCGGGAGTATGCCTTTGCAGCAGATCTTGTAGTTCTGTGCTGAAACGACTCGAAGACGAGACAGACCTTTGAATATATCCGGTGGAAACGTACGCAGCGGAGAGCCTTCCATGGACAATGAAGTCAAGAGAGATGTGGACTGAAATCCTCCGGAGCTAATTGTGTGAAGGGAAGAGAAAGAAAGATTGAGACTTCGTACTGACAAGAAACGTGAAATAACCTGGCTATCGAACACTGTTAGCTTAGTGTGGGAAAGATCGAGAGTCTTCAGCGCAGTTTGATATATGCCAGAATATGGATCACTGGTGAGCGACTTTAGAGGGTTGCTTGCCAGAAGCAAAGTCTGCAGATTCTGCAAGCCGGCAACCATAGTCATGTTGATTCCTTGCAGTTCATTTTCCGACAGATCCAAGAGCTGCAGATTGTACAATCTGATCTCGGGCAAAAGAATCAAGGAGCTCCTGGCCAGAGAAAGGTGAACCAGGTAGACGTTGTCGGTCACATCAAAGGGCGACATGCCCGCACCTGCAGCATCCAGGTACCGCAGGTGAGGAAACAGGTGGGCGGGGAAAGGCCGGGAGCACACGAAAGCGTGGCCGTGACACAGACAATCGTCAGGGCACGTGATGTCACACAGCAGTTCATCATCGTGGAGAGGACAGTGAGGCCAGGCATCACACAGGTGGTCGCTGTGAACACACACGTTGGACAATCGGCATCGGAAAAACCCTGAGCACGTGACAACCGCTTCACAACCAATTTCATCCTCGTGGCCCGTACAGTCATACAGACCGTTGCACCGAGTATAGACAGGCAGACAGTTGCTCACTTCACCAGGACAACGAAAGTGAGTGGCGGGACATGATTCCCCAGGTTTCATTTTCACCACAACGAACTCCTGGATCCCGTCAAAATCGACGAGCACAGGCGCTGTCAAATACCGAACCGAAGGTCCCTTGGCGCACGTGAGTCCCAAACAGTTCGACTCATCCGTCCCGTCCAGACAGTCTGTCAGTCTGTCGCACCGTTTGCTGGCAGGCAGGCATTGACCGTTGTCGCAGGTAAACCCGGAACAAGGAGGGTGTTCACAGAAAGACTCGTCACTCCTGTCACGGCAGTCGGGTCTGAAGTCACACACGAAAGAGAAGGAGAGCCGAGTGTCTTCACGATCACAACGAAAGAAGACTACTGGTTTTTCAGCAGTCATGTCTACCGAATCGTCACCGCTGATTGTTGATTCTCTGGAGAAGAAACAGGAAGCGGAGTGTTGGTCGTTGTTGCAGACATTGTCAGGACCACATGACAGAAATCTGTGTGTCACGTCACCGTTCACACACACAGCGAACCGTTCTCTTGGAAACTGTAAACCAGATACGTTCATGAACCGTACAGGTGCTTGTACTGACAATGGTTTTCGCGGCATCTCACACAACGCGTTTACTGTCTGATAGTATAAACACGTGTACGTGTACACCGGTTTTCTTAAACAGCAAACACTTTTTGTACACGTTTCTGGTGTAACTGCTCTCTCGGAACAAGTGATGGATCACGGTGCTGTCATCAGCGACGGGAGTTTTTCTGTACATGTTTGGCACAGACAGGTTTCCCCAGGACGTCCCAACCCGCGTTGGACCGAACCTTTCCCCTAGTGCTCTGCTGAATGCGTACGTAGCCAACAGAAAGTCCTGCAGGTGTCTGGGAACTGCCAAGCTGCCGCCCAGGGAGTGGCAGTACTCTTTGGCGATTTTGTAGTTGCTGGCTTCCTTCTTGTTGAAATCTCGCAGGGTGTCTTTGTCCACCCATTTGTAGCACGTGCGATCCGTGGTAAGCCACCCGTCATCGGAGACCCGGCCCTGTTCGGGTGGGCAGCTGGAAGTTTTGTTGTTCCGCTGGTTGGTACGGTCTGGTCCCGACCAGAATAAAACATGAATGAAAGAAAAGAAAGGACAAAAAACCAACGTTTATACTACTACTACTACTACTACTACTACTACTACTAGTATTTATATAGCGCTGAATCTTGTGCAGAGACAAATCAAAGCGCTTTCACACCAGTCATTCACACACACACACACACACACACACACACACACACACACACACACACACACACACACACACACACACACACACACAGAGAGAGAGAGAGAGAGAGAGAGAGAGAGAGAGAGAGAGAGAGAGAGAGAGAGAGAGAGAACCGAACACCGGGTTAAAACATAGACTCACTTTGTTTACACAAGTGAGTCAAAAAGGATAAAATGTTTGTTTCCAATGTATTTAAACATGACAAGTTATGGGTATCTTGTCTGTTTCTCATCTTTATGACAACAAGAGATAGGAATGACTTGTTTCCTATCTTTCGGACAAACAGTGATATGATAAGAAGAAGAAGAAGAAGAAGAAGAAGAAGAAGAAGAAGAAGAAGAAGAAGAAGAAGAAGAAGAAGAAGAATCAGTATTTATTTAGCATTGAATCTTGTGCAGAGAAAAACCAAAGCGCTTTCACACCAGTCATTCACACACATGCATAACTCTGAAAGTGAAGAAGAAACAAAAGACAAGGAAGAGGCAGGGGAGGGAGGCTATCTTGTGAAGAGGTGGGTTTTAAGGCCAGACTTTCGAGCTGAGTGCAGAGACCTAACGAAGCGAAAGGGGAAGTTCATTCGAAATGCAAGATCCAGAGACATAGAAAGAACGGCGTCCAACAGTGGAGTGTTTGAATCTGGGTGCGCGTAAACAGAGTGGATCCGAAGCCGATCGTAGAGAGCGAGATGGAGTGTAGCGGTGAAGGCAGCCACAAAGATAGGAAGGGGCAGATATGTGAATATATTTATAACATAGAGTGCTGATCTGGTACTTTATTCTGTGTGAGACAGACGGACCTTGGTGTGGCCGTATATGGGGGAGGGGGCAGGGGGGTGGACTCAGAATGAACAGCGAGGAAGAACTGCCACTGAAACGGTGCTGATGATGGGGCAGCAAAGAAAAACAAAATTATGATTTGTCGTAGAGGAGGAAGGTGGGAGAATGGGACGCTACCTCTGCCATGTACAGAGAGTCTGTTAGGGTCTGGGGTTCCAGTCCCGCGCTCTCGCTCTTTCTCCCACATTTGACTTGGAAAATCAAACTGGGCGTCTAGTCATTCGGATGAGACGATAAACCAAGGTCCCGTGTGCAGCACGCACTTGGTACTCCGAAAAAAAGTACCCATGGCAACGAAAGTGTTGTCCTCTGGCGAAATTCCGTAGAAGAAATCCACTCTAATAGGTACACAAATATATATATATATATATATATATATATATATATATATATATATATATATATATATATATATATATATATATATATATATATATATATGTGCATGCACTCAAGGCCTGACTAAGCGCGTTGGGTTATACATCTGGTCAGGCATCTGCCTAGCTATTGTGGCGTAGCGTATATGGATTTGTCCGAAGGCAGTCACGCCTTCTTGATCACCTGAAACTGATGTGACGTAGACATCAGGTGAAAGACAACATGGTGATGGTGTAAATGCCAAATGTTTAACTCTCTCCATACGAACGGCGAAAGAGACGACGTTAACTCACTCAGTACGGCCAGTCCTCTCCTCTCCTCTACACAGACCCCTCGGATGTCCAGTGGGTGTCTCAATGACCCAACCTTGAGCTTCCGTCGTCAGAATTGTGGTATTCTTTGTCAACATTCACCTCTTCAGTATAAAAGCCTTCCGCTTGCAATATTTTGATGATGGTAATTGGGGTGAAACGCCGTTCGTATGGAGAGAGTTAACAGCGTTTCACGCCAATTACCATCATTAAAATATTGCAAGCGGAAGGCTCTTATACTGAAGAGGTGAATGTTGACAAAGAATACCACAATTCTGTCGACAGAAGCTAAAGGTTGGGTCATTCAGACACCCACTGGACATCTGAAGGGTCTGTGTAGAGGAGAAAAGAGGACTGGCCGTACTGAGTGAGTTAAGACAAGACGACACAATACAACACTACGAAACACATCACCAGACAGGACGACACTTCACCGCACAAAGCTGTTACAGACAGTAGTGCCCTTCATGTCTTCATGGAAGGATCTGATGATGCTAAAGAGTCTGGATGGACATCCAGTCTTGGGGAGGATTCTGATCAGTCGCTTCCTTATCATTATAAGCGGCAGCAGCAGCAGCAACAGCAGTGGTAGTAGTAGTAGCAGTAACAGCAGCAGCAATAGTAGTAGTAGTAGTAATAGCAGCAGCAGCAACAGTAGTAGTAGTAGTAATAGCAGTGGCAGCAGCAGCAACAGCAGCAGTAGTAGTAGCAGTAGCAGCAGCAGCAACAGTAGTAGTAGTGTAGCAGTAGTAATAGCAGCCAAGAGGGTTTTACAACAGCTGGCGTGGGGATGGTTCCCAAAGACCAACTAGCGCCCTCTCAAGGCTGTAGCGGTAAGAGTCAGAGCAATTTTGCCCTCAACCTCCTTTGATAGGCACAGTCCTTCACAAAGACTGTGCTGTCAATGAATTGTCATTGCAGTGGAAGAGAAGCAGCTGATCATACAGATAAGATAAGATAAGATAAGATAAGATAAGAATAACTTTATTATCTCCAACTGGAGAAATTTGGTCAGGTGCATTATCACAACATAGACAAGTAAACAACATGGGGACCATAACTGTAAAAGTCAACAACAGCCCCTACAAATATTACGAAGATACAAATGTAAAAAAATATCACATACATCGTTTCATACATACATCCACACACTGCAGGTAATAACTAGTATTCTTAATGTAAAAACAGAAAGAATTAAGAAACATTATTTGAATATAATTATAAACATAGCCTACTATACTGCACATTGATTATAATAGACAGATAAGATAAGAATATTCATGAATTGCGGAAAACCACAACCAGATAATCAGCACACACCCGCACCCCCCCCCCTAGCCCCCACCCACCCACCCACCCCACACACGCGGATAACTTGATTAAACAAGAGTAATAAACATATGTTCTCAAATAAAAAAAAAAAAAAAGCTGTGACGTTGCTGTTGGCCCAGCTGTATGCTTTCTGACCCATCCAAGGAGGATCAATGGGAAAGCCTGTCAAGGATCTGCCTCAGGCGACCCAGCTCTGTAAAATGGAGCGGAAGGCAGAAGAGGCAGTACTATGACAGACTTCCAACTGGACCCCTCCGACAGCTGTTCCTCTGATTCAATGATGATGATGATGATGATGATATGGATACTTATATAGTGCCTATCCTTGGTTAGAGACCAAACTCTAAGCTCTTTACAAACACGAGGTCATTTGATGATACAGATACTTATATAGTGCCTATCCTCAGTTAGAGACCAAGCTCTAAGCGCTTTACAAAACACTGGGTTCCAAACAATAGCGCCTCTCAGTTCGGAGAGTCAAGCTATTGCCTTCAACCTTCATTTGATGATTACAGATTACTTCATGATTGTGCCATCCTTGGTGAGAAAGCTAAGCTTTTACAAAAGATAGTAATTAGATATAGAATACTTATATTATCCCCAATGGAGAAAGTCAGGTGCATTACAAACACTGAGCATTTGACAACATGGGCCATACTTGTAAAAGTCAACAGCCTACAATATTCGAGATACAATTAAAATTCCTAATGTTTCATACTACATCCACTGCGTAATACAGTATTCTTAATGTATATCAGAGAATTAGAAACTTATTGACATAGATTTAAAATTCTTTACTGAGTTGCACATGTTATATGACGTGTGAATAAGTGATGCGTACCCAACAGATCACCCCCGGGAATAGAACCACCCACCCACGGGAACTTGTACAAGAGTAATAAACATTGTTCAAATAAATAAAAAAAAGCGTGACTTGTGTGGCCGCTTTGATGATATGGATACTTATAGAGCGTCTATCCTCAGTTGGAGACCAAGCTTTAAGCGCTTTACAAACACGGAGTCATTTGCACAACAGGCTGCCTTACCTGGGTAGAGCTGACTGACAGCTGCCATAGGGCGCTCATCATTCGTTTCCTGTGTCATTCAATCAGGTTTCAGTCACGCACACATACACACTCACTCAGACATGTAACATTTTACGTATATGACCGGTTTGTTTATTCGCCCCACCATGTAGGCAGCCATACTCTGTGTGCATGCTGAGTATATTCTTGTTTCCATAACCCACCGAACACTGACATGGATTACAGGATGTTTAACATGCGTATTTGATCTTCTGCACACGTGGGGGGTCCAGGAACTAGCAGGTCTGCACATATGTTGACCTTGGAGATTGGAAAAATATCCACCCTTTACCCACTAGGCGCCGTTACCGAGATTCGAACCTTGGACCCCAAGATTGAAAGTCCAACGCTTTAACCACTTGGCTATTGCACCCGATAAGCGGAACATCGGAAGATTGACTTGATTTTCAAAACCTGACAGAATGCTTGCAACACGTTACCAAAAAAAAAAAAAAAAAAAAAAAAAAAGAATCTACAGGCTTGATTCATCGTTCTTAATAATTTTTTTTCCAGACCAGGTACACACAAGTGAAATATACGATGTAAATGAGAGAAAAGCATGTTGTTCTTACATTTTACACAGCAGTCCATTTGTACTCAGCAGAGCACACACACACACACACACACACACACACACACACACACACACACACACACACACACACGTTCACCCCCCTCTCCCCTCCCCCCCCCTTTCCCACACACACACAGTCAGAGATAGATCCACACAATGATCCATACTTCTTCACCTCAATATCAGCGTTTACTCGCCGAAGACACCCGCTTTTTGATGGCTTGCAACACACGCTGTTCCTTCTCCTCCTGTTGTTTTTCACTCACCCTGTCCCACCCGTGCAACGCCGGGTAGACGGCAGAGCTTAAGGGAGACACAACCACCAGCAGGACCACCCTGAGTAACTCTGGAACCTCAGCCTCCACCATAACCATCAAGTTGGCAGCGGTGGTTAAAACAGAAGTGAGTATCGTAGTGACCCCGACTTTAGTGACAAGGGATCTTGTGGACAAAGCACTCTTCTTCGCAACATCCGCAGTGATTCTGAATTTCGGCGCCGCTCGGTAAATAATCACCTGACCGACACTTATCATCACACAGAAAACCACGTCGATTATATTCAAAAACCAAACCCATGCCGATTCCCGTGCAGAAGGATAGTTGTTGAGGAAGACCAGTAGACAGGAGCCGTTGAGGTCGTCACCACTGATGGTGGACATGACAGACAGGAGAGGTACCGAGGCTAGAAACAAACCTAGCAGCCAAGCCAGTCCCAAAGCCGCTGATGTTGATCTCACTGTGAAACGTAAGACACTGGAAGGTCTGGAGAGCATGATGACGTGATCGCACGTGAGGACCCACACCACCGGAAGTGACGTCTCTCGGGACAACAGAGACAGGAAGCCGGCCGTCTTACACGTCATGCTGTTCGTCCATGTCTTTTCGTACAGAACGTAGTCCCCCTGCAGCAGTTGATTGACCACGGAGATGATGCACGTATGGATTCCCATGCACGTGTAGCTGCATTCCAGACTGACAACACTCATAAAAGTGTTCCCTGGAAGCGAACTCTTTCCCATACATTGACAGATCAAACAGACGCAGTTTCCACACAGTGCTGAAATGCTGAAGAACCAGAACAGAAGTGAGTACAGTTCTGACGACAGAAGGTTTTCACAGGATGACAGCACAGCCTGGGGTACCTCACAAGACGGTTTATTCAACAAGGTGCCGATCATTTTATGGCAGCACGTTCTGTAGTTGGACGAATAGATGACGTCCAGCTGATTCAGACCCAGGAAAATGTCAGAAGAGAAGTTGTTCATTGTGTTTCCTCTAAGATCCAGTTCCTTTAGTTTTGGTAATCCCCGAAACCCTCCCCGTCCTATGGCCTGTATCCCAGAGAAAGATAAATTCAATGATTCCACTTTTGGAAAGTACATGAGACTTTCGCTGTCGAACACTGAGAGGTGGGATCTAGACAAATCAACTGTCTTCAAACCGTTTTGAGTCAGGTTAGATAGTTTCGTGATTAACGACGTCAAAGGATTACCAGCCAGGATAACAATTTGTAAATTGGA
Source organism: Babylonia areolata (assembly GCF_041734735.1). NCBI lineage: Eukaryota > Metazoa > Mollusca > Gastropoda > Neogastropoda > Buccinidae > Babylonia > Babylonia areolata. Next base: position 4,465,158 of record NC_134908.1, read on the forward strand.
AAGTCTGAGAAAGTCGTTGACAGAAATGCTAGTAAAATTATTGCTGCTCAGATCCATGAATTTCATATTGGGGAAGAAAGGGATGGAGGCTGAAACGAGGGAGCAACGGGACAACGACAGTCGAACAAGATGCACGTTGTCACTCAAATCCGACAGCACCATTCCCGAACCCTCGGCGTCCAGGTAACGGAGGTCGGGGTAGGGGCGAGCGGAGAATGGGAGAGCACACACAAAGGACAGCCCCTGACACAGGCATCCCACAGGACAGGTCACGTTACACAGCCGTTCGTCATCACGCTGTGGACACTGACTCCAGCCGTCACACAGATAGTCAGTGTGCACGCACACACTGGACCCTCGACACCGGTAGAAACCTGGACAGTCCACACTCTCACAGCCCTGTTCATCCTCCCTGTTGACGCAGTCGTAGAACCCGTTACAACGCGTGTAGACAGGTAGACAGGTCCTCTGCTGACTTAGACACTGATAGTGGGTGTCTGGACACGAGTCGTTTCCCTTCATGTCCTCGTGTCTGAAGTAGCCTTTGCCGTCCAGACGGATCAGACGAAGTTGTCCTTCTGTCGGCGGAAAGTATACTTTCTCAGCATGGCCACAAAGCGCTAAAGCTTCGTCAGAATCATCCAGGCAGTCAGAGTATCCATTGCAGCGTTTATCCAACGACAAACATTCACCATTGGTGCAGTGGAACTCTTCACAAGGAGGATGCTGGCAAAACGACTCATCACTGCCATCCGGGCAGTCCTGTGTAAAATCACACAGGAGAGTAAAGGGAACTGTCGTGAAATCGTCATCACACGTAAACATGGCCACTTTCACAGTACTGTTTTCAGAAGAAGGCTCTGACTCTTGGTGCTGGCATGAATGGCATAGCCTGCAGTGCGAGGCTGGTTTGACTTGTCCGCAGTGGCTGTGAAGATCGCACACCAAAAACGTGTGAGTTAAATGCCCACCTGCGCAAGCTTCCAACCACCCCAGTCTGGTGGGTATCAACGGTTTGTGGTGCACGGCAGAAAATACGATCTTTCTAATTTCATATCGTTTCTCGCTCTCAGATTCGTATTCACAAATGAACGATTGTTTGGCAACGCACAAGAAAGAATTGAGAAGGACGTCCATTTCTGTGTCCATTCGTCCCTGTTTGGAACGTGTGCTTCCATACTGCTGGCGAGCCCTGCCGATGTGTTTGCTGTATATCACAGTGTTGTCGGACCACCTGAAGAACATTCTGTACATGAAAGGCACCAAATACCACCCAGAAGTGATACCAACGTGATGCAATCTGTTCATCTTCACCATGGTTTTGAATCGTTCGCTAACATTGTCGTAATCTGCTTGGGTTTTGAATGTCAGAAGGTTTCCACTGTGGATCCTACAAACATTCTCTGCTTCTCTATGGAAAATTTTGGCATGCCCGATTACTTGTACACATTTTTTAATTGACGCAATCCACACTTTACAGCCGACAGAATTACGAGGGCAGTGTTGCCTTTCTTGTTCTCCGTCTTCACAATACACCTCAAGATGACACACTTTATTATCATATCTTCCATCAAGATTACAGTCAAACTCACTGCTGATTGCTTTCGGCTCTATAGTTTTGGGAGAGGAGGCTTGAAACATGTAGAAGAGAAAGGCTGAAGCAGGCTTACCGAAATGTACTTGAGAAACACGAAAGTTGATGAACAAGCGTGAGGTGTTGAACACTTTATCCAACACATTGTCCCTCGTCCTGCATAGTGAAATCGTCAGGCTGGGTGCTCTGGTCCGTGGCTGATCCTGAAAGATTCTGCAATAAGCCTGGCACTGAACAGTGACAACGTATCTCTTAAACTGAACTAAAACAACATGCGCCGAAGGCACCTGAACTTCCACCCAGGAATCCATCTGACTCAGGTAAACACCGGCCGGAGCATACATTCGTAGGAAACCAGAATCCGGCGCCGCGCGATTCAGTTCCAAACGTCGTTCTTCAATTTCTCTAAAAGTTATGTTGAGCTGTGGGATGTTGTAAAACGAAATGTACGCGTGGTTGGAACTCCAGTAGAAAACTCGCCCTAAGTAATTAGACGGGCTCGTACACGTCGCATAGAAATCGGAAGAAGATGGCGAGTCTGTCAGAGAGTGAGGAGGACTGTCATACATGTGGACAGACCAGTGACGGCGGCGGTGACAGATAAAGAACGATTCGAAACTGACATCAGCGACGACAGTCTTGCTTCGTTCGGCTTGCACGTGAGCATGGCAGAAAGTGTGGGAATTATTGTGACAGCTGCCATACACCACTCCTTGCCGCGACGGGAAGTTTGGTTCTGCGGTGTCGCAGTCTGTCGCGTTGCCGTAATACGTCACTTCCGTTTCCGGAAGTTGGAGGAAGTGATGTAATTGTGGACAGATCATGTCAAGGTCACGGTTCGTTTCTTTGTTGCTGTTGTTGTTGTTGTTGCTGCTGCTGTTGTTGTTGTTGTTGCTGTTGTTGTTGTTGTCACCATCAGTGCTGGTGGTGGTTGGGGTTTGATTATGTTCAGAAATGGCACTGACACTGGCGTTTTTCGGGTCTGTAACAGTGACAGTTGCTGTTGGAGGTGGCTTCAGTGCTGATGCTGATGATGGTGTGTTTATGAACATCTCTTATTATGTATTTAAAAACAACAACACAAAACAACAACAACAATCCTGCATACTCAAACGGTGACATACGCGTAACATGTTGCATGTCTGTTTGAGTATATGTGTGTGCGTGACTGAAACCTGATTGAATGACACAGGAAACGAATGATGAGCGCCCAAATGGCAGCCGTCAGTCGGCTCTTCCCGGGTTGGCAGCCTGTTGTACTAATGACTCCCCGTTTGTAAAGCGCTTAGAGCTTGGTCTCCGACCGAGGATAGGCGCTATATAAGTATCCATATTATACTATATTATGTCACATCATATCATAAATTATTATATCATATCATACTCACCCCCACCCACCCCACCACAGTTTGTTAAAGTTGGTGACCTCACCTCCTCCACATGTATTCTCAACATAGGCGCCCTACAGGGATGTGTTCTATCCCCGCTGTTGTACTCACTATTCACACATGACTGTGCAACTCTTAATGAATGTAACACCATGGTCAAGTTTGCCGACGATACTACTCTAGAAGGGCTGATTACGAACAGTGATGAGTTAAAATATAGGGAAGAAGCACTAGAACTTGTCAGCTGGTGTGATCACAACTTAGAACTCACCGTATCAAAAACAAAAGAATTAATTTTAGATTTCAGGAAGACCAGATCTGATCCCTCACCACTTGTCATTACAGACAAACAAGTAGAGATCATCAGCGAATTTAAATTTCTCGGACTGATCATTTCCAACGATTTGAAATGGGAGAAAAATACGGAAAAATTGTTAAGAAAGCACAACAGCGCCTGTACTTTCTTCGGCGCCTAAAAAAGTTCGGAATTAGAAAAGAGATTATGGTTGATTTCTACCGAGCAGACATTGAAAGCGTGTTAACCTTCGCTATTACTGTTTGGTACGGAAACATTTCCAAGGCAGAAGTCGCAGCCCTGAACAGAATCGTAAAAACTGCCACCAAGATTACCGGGGCTGATCTACCTTCTCTAGAAGACATTTATTATAAGCGGCTACTCAAAAAAGCAAAATCAATCAGCCAGGATGAATCACATCCAGCTTTTGGGATTTTCGAGATGCTCCCCTCTGGTCGACGGTATAGAAGTATTAGGACGAAAACCAATCGCTTCGCCAATAGCTTTTTTCCCGAAAGCAGTCAATGCCCTGTCTCTCGAACAAATCCAGTCTGATAACTAGAATTGTGCAATCAACAACCATCTACCTGAAGATCTAGCCATCAGCCCCATCCACATGTAATATGCGGCTTCTGTTCAAACGTGTGTGAGGGGGAGTGGGGGTGGGGTGTGTGTGTGTGTGTGTGTGTGAGTGTTTGTGTGTGTGTGTGTGTGTGTGTGTGTGTGTGTGTGTGTGTGTGTGTGTGTGTGTGTGTGCAGTGCGTGCATGTGTGAGTATGCACAAGTTTTTATATTGATATGCACATGTATGTATCCTAATTTCTGTATCTGTGTTTGTGTTTGATTTTCGATTAGTGTTCGTACATTGTTATGTACTATCCGCCCCCCCCCCCCCCCCCAACATTCCTTGTGACCCCGGTACACTTGGTAATAAAGACATATTCTATTCTATTCTATTCTGTATTCTTTATCATTATTATACGTATATGTATGTATTGTTTGCACAAAGAGACACTTTCTTTGAATAATACGCTTTCATCTTGAATTGTGCAAACTGTGGATTGTTGTTAAAATACCAATAGTTGAGACAGGAACAGTGGATTTGCTTCTAAAGTTTAAAAAAAATATTTTTATTTATTTTTTTTTTGTTTGTTTTTTTGTTTTGTTTTGTTTTTTGTTTTGTTTTGTTTTACTCACAGTGGCTACTTTTTGACTTCTTTTTGGAACTCATGAAGGTTAGTTATCTATATATTATTTTCTTAATACTTTGCACATTGTCTTCTTATGAGGCATAACTACACAGCTATGTGTTGTTAAGTTGAAAGACAGAACAAAATATGAGGCTAAGTGTGGTTTTTTTTCCCGAAGGTGCTGACAAAGACAGCGCATAGTTTTGATTCTTTAATCGGTATTGACCGATAAAAAAAATCCCCACCCTTGTAAACCCGTGTGTGGCTTTGACTGGTTGGTCTTGTGAAAATGGCGTTGATTTGCAGCTTAGTCTTTTATGACTCTCGAACTGGGAGGCAAAATTGCACTGGTTCTTAGTGCTGCAGCTTTGGGGGGGCTAGCTGGCCTTTTGGGAACAATTCCCCAAACCGACTGTCCTAAAACCCTCTTGGCCGAGAGAGTGGGGATGTAACTTGGGCAAGACACTCTCCACTGTAATCAAATCCTAGCCCAGCAATCTGAACCAGCAGTTGCCTATTCTGTTATTATTATTATTGTTTTGTTGTTGTTGCAGTTATTATTATTATTATTATTATTATTATTATTATTATTATTATTATTATTATTATCACCATAATGATCATCACTAGTAGTAGTGGTCTTCTTTTACTTCATCTCATCATCATAATCTTCATCATCATCACCACCCTTCATCATCATCTTCATCATAATCATCATCATTCTTCTTCTTCTTCTTTTTAGTAGTAGTAGCAGTTGTAGTAGTAGTAGCAGCAGCAGTGAAAGTAGTAGAAGTAGCAGTAGTAGTTGTAGTTGTAAGACGTAGTAGTGTTGTTGTGGCTTTAGCTATAGTTTG
>NC_134908.1:4475478-4482978 GCF_041734735.1 Babylonia areolata
CTCTCTGTCTTTCTCTCACACACTCTTTCTCTGTCTCTCTCTGTGTGCGCGCGCGCCTGTCTATCTGTCTATATTCGCCTGCACTGGAGTTTGCTTCGAGGCGTGAATGTATACAGTAGGAAAGTGCGCTGATCGATGATGACAACGATAAATCACATTAGTGTCACAGCAGCTTTATAGTTTTGTTCAAAAGAACACTTCACTATCTTTAAAGAAGAAGAAAAAAACAAGGCCTTCAAGACTCACTTGTGATACACTTTAAAAAAAATCTAATCGTTAAAATGTGTTCTGTATTTTGCTATTATAAAGCTTCGGGTTTAAAAAAAAAAAAAAAAATAAAGCACTGAAGGTAGATTCGAACCTCGGGTGTTCGGGAGAGAAGAAACTGTCTTACTGAATACACTATCGTGGCTCCTTAATTAACTGACCTTAAAAAAATTAACATTTAAACGTGCTTTTTTAAGGGCGATAAATCGATTGCGATATTCGTAGTGAGAACGCTGTTTAAATCACATTATTCTGGTGAATCTTGGGCATTCAAAAAATCTTTAAGCGCAATTAAGAATTTTTTTTAAGTCCGCGGTGAAGGAGACGTGGCTATCGCCGCAAGCACACTGCAACATTTAGCCGTTTTCTCTGGATCCAGATATATGTACAAGTTTAGTTACACCCGCCGGGAATGTACGACACGGTTGATTCAATTTGTCTTTTATGTTCATTCTAGTTTTATAGTTTTAAAGTTGATATGAAAATTGAGTATTTTGTTAAACTAATAACATGTAGAGCCAAGTACAAGTACTTCCTAAACGTCGTATGAAGTGAAAAGGACTTCATTTTGAGAAAAGTCAAGACTGGAAATTTTTACGTTTCATCAAGGGCATTAACTCTTATGGTTTATTATTTTTGACTGTGAATTCTGACCGATTTTGTTGATATTTGTATGGCAGTTTGGGGCATAATCCAGTAAGTGATGAGACATTCACAAATAAATATTTAACGGTCTCCTTCTCCAACTTTCCATCACATGTTATTGTATTGTCGATTGAATATAGGATTGAACGGGCAGGTCAACAACTTGAAACAAAATGGCGTCCTTCGCGTTCGCGAGGAATATGAGCACGCACTTTGAATATGTATAAATATGTGTATGCAATTGATTTTTGCCCATGACCTTCAGGGCTCAGCCAATAGATCTATAAAGTCCACTCGTAGTATTGATTTTAGTATTTTTCGAAAAAGACCACTTGGGCGAATGAACATAGTGAAAGCCCTGTACGCTGAGAGTAAAACACACAAGCTTTTTATGTATTGAGTATAATTTCAAAATGTAATATTTAAGATGAGAAAGATCAGTTTAAAGCAAATTAACCCCCTTAGCATTCATTACAGATTAATTTCCCTTTTTTACTAGCTGCACCAAAGACGTGCACCAGAAATATAACTTCCATGCTTAGCAAAAGAAGTTCCTGTTTGAACAAAAAATGATAAAAATGATTGCTCTTGATGCTGTGTCAGAATATCAGATCAAAGTGCCAGATTTGGAGAATTAAAAAAATATATAAATATAACAGTAAATTTAGTTTGCATATAATTTGGCTTCTTTTTTTGTTGTTGTTGTTGTTTTTTTGGCCCATCCCAGAGGTGCAATATTGTAAGATGGCTGGAAAGAACTGAATTTTTCCTATTTTTATGCCAAATTTGGTGTCAACTGACAAAGTATTTGCAGAGAAAATGGCAATGTTAAAGTTTACCACACACACACACAGACTACCGAACACCGGGTTAAAACATAGACTCACTTTGTTTACACAAGTGAGTCAAAAAGAAATACTGTTCACAGAGACTAGCCGAGATATTCAAGAAGAAACCACTTGCAGTTTATTTTCCGTCGATTCACATTCTTCTTCTTCGTTCGTGGGCTGCAACTCCCACGTTCACTCGCATGTACACGAGTGGACTTTAACGTGTATGACCGTTTTTACCCCCGCCATGTAGGCAGCCATACTCCGTTTTCGGGGTGTGTGCATACTGGGTATGTTCATGTTTCCATAACCCACCGAACGCTGACATGGATTACAGGATCTTCAACGGGCAGTATTTGATCTTCTGCTTGCCGTATACACACGAAGGGGGTTCGGGCACTAAGCAGGTCTGCAACAGATGTCGACCCGGGAGATCGGAAAAATCCTCACCCTTTACACACCAGGCGCCGTTACCGAGATTTGAACCCGGGAAACGAATGATGAGCGCCCAATGGCAGTCGTAGGTCGGCTTCACCCACGTAGGCAGCCTGTTGTGCAAATGATCCCGAGCTTGTAAAAACGCTTAGAGCCTGGTCTCTGACCGATGATAGGCGCTATATAAGTAGGAGGAATTTTTGTTTAATGTCCCGTCACACATATCGGTGATTGAAGACATTTTGTTAAAGTATTTATGAATACATCTGAGTATTATCGGTTAGAAGGGGTGGGAGATGTGGATGAATGGAGGGTTGGGAGAAACTGGGCAAATGAGGGTAAAAATGTGGGTGAAATTTGGAAGAAAAAAACAACAACAACAACAAAACAACTCTAAATACAGTTACAGGAAATTACTTAAAGGACTTCGTAAAAGAGAAGTCGTTAAACTGACAAGCGAAACAACTGATAATGAATGCAAAAAAAAGTCAAAATCATCAACGTTCTCAGTCACTTGTGAAGACACACTTTCGTGTACAATATCATCATTCATATATTTCGTCTATTCACACTTTGGTAGAGGGAAGATAGTCGGTGTAAAGGATGTCTCTCGCAAGCACACAACACCATGTCTTCTTCTTCTGCGTTCACTCGTATGCACACGAGTGGGCTTTTTTACGTGTATGACCGTTTTTACCCCGCCATGTAGGCAGCCATACTCCGTTTTCGGGGGTGTGCATCCTGAGTATGTTCTTGTTTCCATAACCCACCGAACGCTGACATGGATTACAGGATCTTTAACGTGCGTATTTGATCTTCTGCTTGCATATACACACGAAGGGGGTTCAGGCACTAGCAGGTCTGCACATATGTTGACCTGGGAGATCGTAAAAATCTCCACACTTCACCCACCAGGCGCCGTCACTGTGATTCGAACCCGGCACCCTCAGATCGAAAGTCCAACGCTTTAACCATTCGGCTATGGCGCCCGTCACAACACCATGTCGAAACGGGGCCTTGAACTCTGATCACTGAAGAACACTGTATCAAGAGTCCAATGCCTAACCGCCTCTACCATGGCGGTTCTTAAAGAGGCGAACATATTACTAAAAATAGATTTGTTCTTTGATTATTAAGTATAAACATGTACCAAAACTTCTGTCGGTGAAAGTAGATTCGTTCTTTAATTAAAATTTAATTAAGAAAAAACCTGCACCTGTCGAGGCCGTCCTACACGTGGCAGTATCTGCACCTGTGGGACTGTGAGCGTCGGTAGGCGAGAGAGTGGGGAAGGGACTGCACAACTCCTCCTCACTAAAAAAAAAAGTCACTTGTGCTGGTCAGGCAACCAGGCTAATGTCGGCAGAGATCAAGTCAGTCGACAAGTTTTGCTACCTGGGCAGTACCCTATGCAGCAACGGAGCCCTTGATGCAGAAGTGACGCTGCGCATCGCCAAGGCCAGCTCCGCCTTTGGCAGATCAACAACAGGCTGTTGAACAACAAAGGCATCAGGCTCAGCACCAAAATCAAAACCTACAGAGCTGTTGTGCTCACCACCTTGTTGTACTGCTGTGAAACATGGACGACATATCGCCGTCACATTCAACAACTTGAGCAGTTTCACCAGAGATACCTTCGAAAGATCCTCGGCATAAAGTGGCGAGACAGGGTCTCCAACCTCTAAGTCCAAGAGAGGAGCGGCCTGCCCAGCATCGAAAGCCTGCTGATCCAGTGCCAGCTACGCTGGACAGGACACGTCCGCATGACAGACAGCAGGATCCCGAAGATGCTTTTGTATGGCCAGCTGAAGGAAGGCCACCGTGAAATTGGAAGACCCTGCAAGCGCTTCAAGGACACCTTGAAGACAAACCTCAAAGTCTGTGACATAGACATCGCTTCCTGGGAAACTGATGCCTTTGACCGCTGTCGCTGGAGGATGCTGTGCTCTAGTGGCATAAAGACGTTTGAAAACAAGATAATGCTGGCCATTAAGGAGAAGCGTGAGCGAAAGAAGCTTCTGTTAGTGAAAATAGATTCGTTCTTTGATCGTAAAGTATAAACTGCAAGGAGTAACGTATACACTAGACCATTTTATTAGCGATTTGAAAATACGATTCAGGCTAGAAATAATATCTGGCTTCATCTCTCGGGATGTCTGAGCAGTTCTGTTTAAAGTGCATTAACTTCAAGCAAAGGGAATTAACCTCTACACTATTTCCGGTTGTGTCCACAGCTGCCGATTTGGAGGAAAATGGTTAAGTAAGTATTTCTTGTGTGTTTTCCGCAATCAGTACGGCAGGGAATTATATGTAGGCTGTAAAAATCCCCAGGGTTGAAAGGGTTAAGAAGATCATGTCTGGTGTCCTGTGGGCGATGATGACTATTGAGCTGTATGATAGTCAGTCGTGTTCGACTATGACCATCAGAACAGCAGAGGAGGCAACTGCTGTTCCGACTATTTGGGCTAGAATTTGATTATAGTGGAGAGTGTCTTGCCCAAGTACATCCCCACTCTCTCGGCCAAGAGGGTTTTAGGACACTTGGCGTTGGGATGGTTCCCAAAGGCCAACTAGCCCACAAGGCTGCAGCACTAAGAGCCAGTGCAATTTTCCCTCCTAGTTTGAGAGTCATAGTCCTTCACAAAAGACTAAGCTGTAAATGGTTTCCCATTGACTGGAGAAACCACTGATAATACAGCTCTCACTTTGCTGTTGGCCCAAATGTAAACTTATGTCAATCTGTGATATAAGCCGAGTGTTGGGCCTAAAAAGTTGGAGATGCGGGGTATCGATCCCCGTACCTCTCACATGCTAAGCGAGCGCTCTACCACTTGAGCTACATCCCCACCTTGACTATTGAGCAGAGTACTAGTGAACAACACCGAAGTGACTCAGCAACAGTGCAGAGTCTCTCCTGGTATACTGCCTCATGGTAACACAACGTTCACTGTTCACATGGAATGCTCGCACTAATACCGCAACAGACAGACGTAACGCAGTAACCGAGTGGTTAAAGCGTTGGACGGAGCAGAGTTAAGAACCTTGCTGGACCTCATGAACCTCTCCTTTCAACTGTGAAGAGACGCAAGCTGATATGGTTTGGGCACAACACTCGACACACCAGTCTGTCCAAAACAATCATGCAAGGCACCATCGAGGGCGGGAGAAGAAGAGGAAGACAGCGGAAGAGAACTGGCATGAGAACATCAAACAATGGACCGGATTCCATACACGTGAGCTGCTGCCGGCGGCTGCTGACAGAGACAGATGGAGAAGGGAGGTTGCGTCTGCGGTCCTCAGGTTTCCCCCAGCGACTACTTTGTAGTTATGGGCCTGAGGTGAGGTGAGGTGAGGTAAAGCGTTGGACTTTCAATCTGAGGGTCCCGGGTTCGAATCACTCTAACGGCGCCTGGTGGGTAAAGGGTGGAGATTTTTTTTCCCATCTCCCAGGTCAACATATGTGCAGACCTGCTAGTGCCTGAACCCCCTTCGTTTGTATATGCACGCAGAAGATTAAATACGCATGTTTAAGATCCTGAAACCCATGTCAGTGTTCGGTGGGTTATGGAGACACGAAAATACCCAGCATGCATGAACCACGACAAAGTCGTCGGCAAGTCCATGTTGGTCGTGTAACGGAAAGAAGAAGAAGAAGAACTGGGTGTTTTTCCTTTCTGTTTCTTCTCCAGAAGGCGTCACAGCGCTCGGACAATTCCATATACGCTGAGAGGCAGATGCTTCACCATAAGCATAACCTAACACACTAATCTAATATCACTGACAGGGAAGAGACACTAAACTAAAGAACTAACACGCTAGTCAGGCTTTGAGTGTGCGCATCCATATGTTTGTGTGCCTGTCAGAGTAGGTTTCATTGAATTTTGCCCGAGGACAACACTTTTGCTGCCGTGAAAGTTTGTGTTGCACGCGGGATCTCTTTTTATCGTCTATCAATACAATAGAATACAATACAATGCAATGCAATACAATACAATGCATATGCAGCACAGCACAGCACGGCATACCACATCACAGCACAGCACAGCACGGCATACCACAGCACAACACAGCACAGCAAAACACACCACACCACATCACACCACACCACGCCACGCCACTCCACACCCCACCACACACTACACCACACCACACCACACCACACTACAACACAACACAGCACAACACACCACACCACGTACAACACCACACCACAACATAACAAACCACACCACACCACACCACAACACAACACACCACACCACACCACACCACAACATAACAAACCACAACACACCACACCACACCACAACACAACACACCACACCACACCACACCACACCACAACATAACACACCACACCACACCACAACACAACACACCACACCACACCACACCACACCACACCACACCACAACACACCACACCATACCACAACACAACACCAACACACCACACCACACCACAACACAACATAACACACCACAACACGCCACAACACACACCAAACCACACCAAACCACACCAAACCACACCACAACATAACACACCACAACACAACATAACACACCACAACACACCACAACACACACCAAACCACACCACACCACACCACAACACAACACACCACACCACACCACAACATAACACACCACACCACACCACACCACACAGCACCAACACACCACACCACACCACACCACAACACAACATAACACACCACACCACAACATAACACACCACACCAAACCACACCACAACACAACATAACACACTACAACACACCACAATACACACCAAACCACACCACACCACACCACAATATAACACACCACAACACAACACCAACACACCACACCACAACATAACACACCACAACACAACACCAACACACCACGCCACACCACACCACACCACAACACAACATAACACACCACACCACACCACACAACAACACAACACAACATAACACAACATAACACACCACAACACAACATAACACACCACAATACACACCAAACCACACCACACCACAATATAACACACCACAACACAACACCAACACACCACACCACAACATAACACACCACAACACAACACCAACACACCACACCACAACATAACACACCACAACACAACACCAACACACCACACCACAACATAACACACCACAACACAACACCAACACACCACACCACAACATAACACACCACAACACACCACAACACCACCACACCACACACCAAACCACACCACTGAAACTGAACTACTGTAACTCCCTAGTGTCTGGTTTGCCTGCTTCATCCATTCAGTCCCTTCAGCACAT
>NC_134908.1:4487978-4492567 GCF_041734735.1 Babylonia areolata
GACCAAGAAAAACCGGCAATGGACACGCGCATGCGCACGCGGTTCTCGCTAAAAATAACCGCGAAGTCCCGACGAAAATTAATGTTCGGCGACGAAAGTGTGTGCGGAACCTCTGTATTACTGTGAGCACTGCGTCACATGTGGTTCACATTGTGTATTAGAAACGCGAAATATGCATCATTTTTTGTGAGCACTGCGTCAAAAGTGGTTCATATTGTGTATTAGTAACGCGAAATATGCAACATTTTTTTTCTGAGCACTACGTCAAAATTGATTCACATTGTGTATTAGTAACCCGAAATATGCAACATTTTTTGTGAGCACTGCGTCAAAAGTGGTTCACATTGTGTATTAGAAACGCGAAATATGCAACATTTTTTTGTGAGCACTGCGTCAAATGTGTTTCACATGGTGTATTAGTAACACGAAATATTTCACAGTACGGAGGTTGCACTCACGCTTTCGTCAGGAGTATTTCGTCACTTGCAGAGCGACAATGAAAAGGTCATACGATGTCATGGGCAGCGGACCTCAGTAACTAACTTCTTTTGGGTGTGCACGGCCTTTCTTCCTACAACATTTCGGCAGGGTTCGGACACATCATCAGGCGATTTCCACCCACTATATTTTAGCATTTCGGTGACCAAGAAAAACCGGCAATGGACACGCGCATGCGCACGCGGTTCTTGCTAAAAATAAGCGCGAAGTCCCGACGAAAATTAAAGTTCGGCGACGAAAGTGTGTGCGGAACCTCTGTATTACTGTGAGCACTGCGTCAAATGTGGTTCACATTGTGTATTAGTAACGCGAAATATGCAACATTTTTTTGGTGAGCACTGCGTCAAATGTGTTTCACACTGTGTATTAGTAACGCGAAGTATGCAACATTTTTTGGGAGCACTGCGTCAAAAGTGGTTGACATTGTGTATTAGTAACGTGAAATATGCAACATTTTTTTGTGAGCACTGCGTCAAATGTGTTTCACATTGTGTATTAGTGACACAAAATATGCAACATTTTTTTGGAAGTGGTTCACGTTGTGTATTAGTAACGCGAAATATGCAACATTTTTTTGTGAGCACTGCGTCACATGTGGTTCACATTGTGTATTAGAAACGCGAAATATGCAACATTTTTGTGAGCACTGCGTCAAAAGTGGTTCACATTGTGTATTAGTAACGTGAAATATGCAACATTTTTTTGTGAGCACTGCGTCAAATGTGTTTCACATTGTGTATTAGTAACAATAATAATGATAATCAGTATTTATATAACTCTTAATATTATGCAGAGACAAATCAAAGCCCTTTCACGTCAATCATTCACACGCAAGCATATACTCTAAACTTGAGAAACTGAAGACAAGGAAGAGACAGGGAAAGGAGGCTATCTTTGAAAGAGGTGGGGACGGGCGCAATAGCCAAGAGGTTAAAGCGTTGGACTTTCAATCTGAGGGTCCCGGGTTCGAATCACGGTGACGGCGCCTGGTGGGTAAAGGGTGGAGATTTTTACGATCTCCCAGGTCAACACATGTGCAGACCTGCTAGTGCCTGAACCCCCTTCGTGTGTATATGCAAGCAGAAGATAAAATACGCACGTTAAAGATCCTGTAATCCATGTCAGCGTTCGGTGGGTTATGGAAACATGAACATACCCAGCATGCACACCCCCGAAAACGGAGTATGGCTGCCTACATGGCGGGGTAAAAACGGTCATACACGTAAAAGCCCACTCGTGTGCATACGAGTGAAAGTGGGGGTTGCAGCCCACGAACGAAGAAGAAGGAGGAAGAAGAAGAAATAGGTGGGTTTTAAGGCCATGACTGAAAGAGCTGAGTGCGGAGACTTGACGAAGCGAAAGAGGAAGTTCATTCCAAAAACAAGGTCCAGAGACAGAGAAAGAACGGCGGTCGACAGTGGAGCGTTAGAATCTGGATTTGCGTAAACAGAGTGGATCCGAAGCCGATCGTAGAGAGCGAGACGGAGTGTAAAGTTGAAGGCAGCCACAGAGATAGGAAGGGGCAGATTTGTTAATACATTTATAGCATAGAGTGCTGATCTTGTACTTATTCTAGAAATGTTGCCTTGGAAGTGAGGACACCCAAATTAAGACCCAAAGAAACCAGGTTCAATTTTGAGTGGAACTCAAGTGTGCAACGAGGCAACGGGAATTTTCTGAAGTCAGACACCGGACACAGACAACCCTACTACCATTTGTGTGGATGCTCCAAACAATCCCAACAGGAAAATACTCCACCAACTTCCGAGCTGAGCAAGAAGCCCTTTGTGAGGCAGCCTCAACAGTCTCGCAGAACTCCACAAGAACAACAGGGCAGGTGGTGGTGTTCTCAGACGCTCTCTCCGTGCTCCAAGCCTTCAAGAACTCCTGCTGCAAAGAACAGAACCATCTCACTTCAGCCCTTGTTGCCCTGAGTGCCAGAGTGGAGAAAGTGGTGATACAATGGGTACCAGCACACTGTGGCATCAGAGGCAACGAAAAAGCGGACATTCTGGCAAAAGACGGTGCACAGAAGGAGCAGGCCAACAAACTGGTGTCATACGATGAAATCAAGACAATCATCAAGGCACAGCAAGGAATAAAGTGACGCCTCCAGCACCCCGAATATAACCCAGAAGACAGATACCATTTGCTGGAACGACGGGAACAGGTCAAGATCTTCCGCCTGAGGACTGGACACAACCGCCTGCTCCACCACATGCACACAAAATTTGGCACTGGACAGAGTGGAGAGTGCCCTTGTGGTGAGGGAACAATGACAACCGACCACATCCTTCAAGACTGTACGACGCATGCAGCATCCAGGAGGAAGTACTGGCCAACACCGACAGCAGTGGAAGCCAAGCTGTACGGCACCCTGGAGGAGCTGCGACGGACGGCAGCCTTCATCGAGGACACCGGGCTGCTCATCTAATGGGAGGCGAACGAGGAAGAAGAAAAGAAGAAGTACTTTATTCTGTGTGAGACAGGGAGCCAATGGAGATGATGCAAAAGGGGAGTGATGTGCACAGATCTTTTCTTTCTAAGGACGAGTCGGGCAGCAGAGTTTTATCTCTCTCTCTCTCTCTCTCTCTCTCTCTCTCTCTCTCTCTCTCTGTCTTTGTCTCTGTCTCTCTCTCACTGTCTTTGTTTCTCTCTCTCTCTCTCCCCCCCTCTCTCTCCCCCTCTCTCTGTCTTTGTCTCTGTCTCTCTCTCATTGTCTTTGTTTTTTTCTCTCTCCCCCTCTCTCTCTCCCTCTCTCTCTGTCTTTGTCTCTGTCTCTCTCTCACTGTCTTTGTTTCTCTCTCTCTCACTGTCTTTGTTTCTCTCTCTCCCCCTCTCTCCCTCTCTCTCTGTCTTTGTCTCTGTCTCTCTCTCACTGTCTTTGTTTCTCTCTCTCCCCCTTCTCTCTCTCCATCTCTCCTGTCTCTCTCTCTCTCTCTCTCTTTGTTTCTCTCTCTCCCCCTTCTCTCTCTCCATCTCTCCTGTCTCTCTCTCTGACTCTCTCTTTGTTTCTCTCTCTCCCCCTTCTCTCTCTCCATCTCTCCTGTCTCTCTCTCTGACTCCCTCTTTGTTTTTCTCTCTCCCCTTCTCTCTCTCCATCTCTCCTGTCTCTCTCTCTGACTCTCTCTTTGTTTCTCTCTCTCCCCCTTCTCTCTCTCCATCTCTCCTGTCTCTCTCTTTGACTCTCTCTTTGTTTCTCTCTCCCCCTTCTCTCTCTCCATCTCGCTCTGTCTTTCTCTCTGACTCTCTCTCTCTCTCTCTGTCTTTGTTTTTTTTTCTCTCTCTCCCTTTCTCTCTGTCTTTGTCTCTGTCTCTCTCTCACTGTCTTTGTCTCTCTCTCTCTCTCTCTCCCTCTGTCTCTCCTTCTCTCTCTGTCTCTCTCTGTGACTCTCTCTATGTGTCTTTGTCTATGTCTCTCTCTCACTGTCTTTGTTTCTCTCTCTCTCCCCTCTCTCTCCCTCTTTCTCTGTCTTTGTCTCTCTCTCTCTCTGACTCTGTCTTTGTCTCTGTCTCTCTCCTCTCTCTCCCCACCCCCTCTCTCTCCCTCTCTCTCTCTGTCTTTGTGTCTGTCTCTCTCTCTCTCTCTCTCTCTCTCTCTCACTGTCTCCTCTCTCTCTCTTGTCAGTGTTTTATTTATTTATTTATTTATTTTCTTATTCAAGAAGGAAGGTGGCAGAATGGTTAAGACGCTTATTGACCAATGCAGTGTCCACGAGAGCCTGTGTTCGATTCCTGCTCTCTGTGTCTTTGTCTCTGTCTATCTCACTGTCTTTGTTTTGTTTTGTTTTTCTCTCTCCCCCTCTCTCCCTTTCTCTATTTGTCTTTGTCTCTCTCTCTCTCTCTGTCTTTGTCTCTGTCTCTCTCTCACTGTCTTTGTTTCTCTCTCTCCCCCTCTCTCTCCCTCTCTCTCTGTCTCTCTCTCTGACTCGCTCTCTGTGTCTTTGTCTCTGTCTCTCTCATCTCTCTCTCTCTCTCGCCACCCCCTCTCTCTCCCTCTCTCTCTGTCTTTGTCTCTGTCTCTCTCTCACTATCTTTGTTTTTTTCTCTCTCTCTTCCCTCTCTCTCCCTCTCTCTCTGTCTTTGTCTTT